>NC_084824.1:26407981-26578476 GCF_958449725.1 Rosa rugosa
TGTCAATATCCTTCAACAGATCCTTATTTTTGCGCCTTCTGCTCCTTCAAAGCATCCTGAGCGCGTTTTCTGCGCCTTCAAGCCTAGCTATCAAAACTCACTCATTTTTGTTGCTGATTTACGCTTTTAACGCCTCAGGACGCGCCTGAGGAGCGCTTTTTAACACATTGCTCGCATAAGAGTTTTTTCCATTTAAGGACAAAAGAGTTCATAAGACCAGAAATTAGCCATTCTCTTCTTTAGTTTCCAGCTGTTCAGTTCGTCACCACAAACGTCATTGTTTTCCTACAAGTCCCTTACTTAAACTCTTGACATCCTCTTCTCACCTTACATGTTCCAATTATATTTAGTCAATTTAGGTCCAGACTCCACGACGCCCTTCCCTGCCAACAACCACCACCATGGTTCAACACCGCTTCATTATGATATCATTACCAGTTCAAGGCCACATCAATCCCTCCCTCCAATTAGCCAAGCGCCTCATCCGCACCACTGGGGCGCGTGTAACCTTTGTCACCAGCGTCTCCGCTCACCGCCGCATTGGCAACCGCGCAACTACTCCTAGTGGCTTGACCTTTGCTCCCTTCTCTGACGGGTACGACGACGGGGCTAAGCCTGAAGACGATAGACAGCATGTCTTTAGTGAGCTAAAGAGTCGCAGCTCGCAAGCGATTGTGGATCTTGTCAAATCTGGTGCGAATGAGGGCCACCCTTACACTTGCATAGTGTACACTTTAGTTCTCCCTTGGGTCGCGGAAGTGGCCACTGAGCTTCACCTCCCCAGCGCTCTCCTTTGGATTCAGCCAGCCACAGTGTTCGACATATACTACTATTACTTCAACGGCTACAAAGATATCATCAGGAACAATACCGGTGCTGATAACAATGACCCCTCCTTTGCAGTAGAATTACCAGGACTGCCACTATCGTTGAGGAGCCGCGACCTTCCCTCCTTCTTGCTGGCTTCGAGTCCGTACATATACCGTTTCGCTCTCCCATTGTTCGAAGATCAGTTGGAAAAGCTTGGGAAACTAAGCAAGGCAATCATACTGGTGAACACGTTCGATGCACTAGAACCCGAGGCCTTAAAAGCAATCGACAAGTACAGCTTGATCGGAATCGGGCCTTTAATGCCGTCTGCTTTCTTAGACGACAAGGATTCATCTGATAAATCTTTCGGATGCGATCTTTTCCAGAAATCAAAAGATTCCACCTACATGGAATGGCTGAATTCGAAGCCGGAACAGTCGGTCGTTTACGTCTCGTTTGGGACCGTTTCCATGCTGTCCAAGATTCAAATGGAGGAAATTGCAAAAGGGTTGCTGGATTCTGGACGTCCGTTTCTGTGGGTGATTAGGGAAAACCAAAAGAACGGAGAAGGTAAGGAAGGAAAAGAAGAAGAGGAGCTGAGTTGTAGAGAGGAACTAGAAGAGCTTGGGGTGATAGTCCCGTGGTGTAGTCAAGTGGAGGTTCTGTCAAATCCTTCATTGGGTTGTTTTGTGACACATTGTGGCTGGAATTCAAGCTTGGAGAGTTTAGTTTCTGGGGTACCGGTGGTGGCATGTCCTCAGTGGACAGATCAATGCACTAATGCAAAATTGATAGAGGACACGTGGAAGACAGGGGTGAGGGTAGCACCGAATGAGGAGGATGTTGTTGTGGGTGAGGAGTTGAAGAGGTGTCTGGATTTGGTCATGGGAAGTCAAGAGTTGAGAAGGAATGCTAAGAAGTGGAAGAATTTGGCGAGAGAGGCTGTGAGTGAAGGGGGGTCATCTGACAAGAATCTCAAGGCGTTTCTGAAGGAGATTGAAGAAGTAGATTAATTGCATGGGGAAATAAAATGATTGTCTAATGCAATTGAGTGGGTTTCGATGGGTAGGCGATGAGGAGTCGAACAAGGCGTGAAAGGCGACGCCCATGGCAACAAAAGAGAAACGACGTCGTTTTGAAACGATTGTGGTTTAAACCAATGAAGAAGGAGTTGAAGAAGTTCCTTTCTGCTTCTGCCAATGAAAAAGTCGAAAAACTTTTATCTGGTCATTAGAGTATATCATTATAAATTTAGTTGCCGGGTTGATTTTCAGGTGATTGTGTTTATAGTGCAGGTGATTGTGTTTAGTTGTTGGGTTGGATTTCATTTAGAATTTGTCAACTGTATGATTGTTGGTAATGTATGAACTGTTAATGCCTTAAATTTTGTTTGCTTGATGAGAAAAATGGAGGAGGAGGAGGATGATAGAGTTTTCGATTCCGGTAATAAACTGTGTTTGAATCGGATGATTCATACTTGGTTCTGGTGTTTCTCATGGATAATAGAGGCCTAGACTGGACTTTCAAACTAGAGCACCATCCTGAAATTTCCTTGTTTTGGTTCTATGTTTGATGAGTTGGTATTGCTTTGTCTACTTCTCTTAAATATGAATTAGTAGATCCTTTTCTGCAAATACTCTCTGGATTTCAATGAAAATGACACTATAGAGGGGTTTGGACCATAGATATTTGCATTGACAACTCAAGTTGAGTTCTGAGGGTGAGAATTATCTATCAATAGTCACATGGAGGATGGTCTAGTTTATTTACTTTTGAGGCATGACAAAATGTGAAACTTGATCCTTGTGATTTGGTTCTTATTTTACCCATGTATATCACAAGTTCTCATTGTCTTTGAGAAGATTTCTGAGAAGGAACAAAGAGAGAGTGGACATTTATGCACCGGAATGGTGCATCTATACATCCACAGGGTTCTGGGAACAAAATTTATTTGACTAATTCTTTTGAAACTTACTTCTTATGTCCTTAAAATATTTCTTCATTATAATTTGGTTATTCTTCAAATGCAGCTTCACTGCTTAGGAGTTCTCTTAAACTGTCAGCAGAGTAATCCTTTTGCTCACATTAGAGACAAAAATGGCCTCATTACCAATCTTGTTTCAGGTCTTCAATTACCAAGGTAACTAATGAAGAACACTGGGAAGAGAAAACTTTCCTTTTTTTTTTGTTTTCTTTTTTTCCCCCATGCTGTTACCAAATTATATATGATTCAACACTACTCTGTTCCTTTGACACAGTGAAGAGATTCGGGGAGAAATTCTGTTTGTTCTGTACAAAGTATCTGCTCTCCACTATGCATCAGAGGATGCTGATGGATCTGATCTTTTATTTTCCTTTTGCCCCAAGCTAGTGCGCCTGTCTCTGGAGGCCCTCATGAAGACCCAAAGTGATGACGTCCGCTTGAATTGTATAGGTTTGTTTTCAACCTCTTTTATACTTTTATATTTGTCCCTCAAAAGTTGAGTCCTTCTGTTTGCTTACCCCTTATCTAAAGCATAGTTCATGAGTAGTGCTTAAAACTTAGTTCTGCCACTTACATTTATTTGTTGAAGAAAGAAAGTCAAGAAACTAGTTATATGATGAGCATAGTTCTTAATTGCCAACCGGACTTAACTTCATTCTTGCTTGGCTTTTTTTATTTAGATTGTGGCTAGTGGCACTAAATGATATCATCGTTCTAAGCAAAGAATAAACAACATTAAGATTGCATATCAGAGGTGTGTAAATGGAAATTCATCTGTGATATGCACCGGTAAATATGGGATTCGGACCAAGTCTTCAGCAATCAAACTTGGTAGTGCTAGTTGGTTTGATTTTAAAGGTCTGGATTCTAGATACGTGATGAAGGTAGTAAAACTTTCTCTAGCTTTTTACAATTATTGTTGTGACCGC
The DNA here is from genome assembly GCF_958449725.1 of Rosa rugosa. Classification (NCBI taxonomy): domain Eukaryota; kingdom Viridiplantae; phylum Streptophyta; class Magnoliopsida; order Rosales; family Rosaceae; genus Rosa; species Rosa rugosa. Next base: position 26,411,705 of record NC_084824.1, read on the forward strand.
TACTTCTGCAGAAATAAAATAAAATTAAAATCCCACTATTATAGATCCAGCTTGGGTTCAACACTCCAAGTAACATTTGTTACTTTGATGAGCAAATTTGTCCAATGAAGTACTCTGGACAGGAAAAGTGTGAAGGGAATGTGATAGTCCAATGAATGTGTTCAGATTCTGACTTCTATGCCTTCCTTTAGCAAGTGCTCCTTTACAGAATGAATTCCTGCAACAATCATAATCTGCGTGTTCATATGAGCATAATCATCAGCACTCGGAGCACCATAAATCATGTAAAAGACTGTATTACCTCCTTGGAATGAAAAATGCCAGCAGCAAAGGCAGCAGACGCATTTGCTTTCGTGAGAACCTCTGAGAAGTGTTCAACAACACCAGCACCACTACTTGCAAGCATGGGAATGGTCACCACATCAGAGATCAGCTTTACTAAATCTATATCAAATCCCCTTTCCCTGACCTGAAATGCATCAAACAGTTAATATATAGCTAGCACAAACCACTAGTTTGAATAAGGAATGGAGAACACAATAAAGGATAGCAATGCCTTCCCAAACACATCTAGATAACTTCCAACATTTTGGCATTATCTCAGAACGTGATGAGTGATAAACTAACATGCCATTGATTAAATGTATAGACAAATTTCTCTTTGCAATTCTCATATAAGTGGTTTTCATAAGCAAGAATAAGGAGCGCAAAAACTGAACTTTACCTTCATAATCAATGCAGTTTAGCAGAATTTCTCCAGCACCAAGCTCCTCAACTGCTTTTGTAAGCTCATAAGCTCTGATTCGCTGGATTTCCCGCCCACCCCTAACCTTAAGGACAAAATTCAAGACTTTTCACGAAAGATAGCCAATCAGAGAAGATTTTACATCCATGAAAAGAAAAATGCCAAATCCAAGCAACAAAAAGGAGAACAGAATTGAAATTGTGTCTCCCTACCTGGGTTTGTTACCCTTATAGTCTCAAACTCAACATCGATATCATTTTGATTTTTAACGTACACTTTGCAAGGATCAATGCTTACAACCACAGCTGCAACATATAGTACAATAAAGTAAACAAAAAAAAATTCCATCTAAGTTCCTTTGAAAACAGAAACACTCTGGCAGATTGAACATTTACAGCCATCCAAGCAGAAAAAGATCACAAGCAAGAGAACAGCCTTACATCCTCAACAAATGCTCATGACTAAAAATACTGAAACACAAAAGTCGGCAATTTCAAATCCACATTTAAGCAAATAAAGATCTTTTTATTTTATTGTAGTTTCCATTATGTTACTAGAACTAAACTGAATTCTCGAAATAGTACAGCAGCCAGAAGGCGAGGTAATGATCAACAGGGTAACTACTAAATATAAATTGCACAACCATTACAATTAATTGTAACTACAATCTGTTAACAATTTTTTTTATACCATGTCCTGAAACTGTGCAGATTATCTCAACAGACTATCAAGGAATCAAAGCATTATGGGCATGCATGCATTTAGCAAAGATATTACCTGATTTCCATAAACTCTAGATATCTGCTCGAAGCTACTTTTTCCACTTTTCACCTAAAAAACCAATTGAGAACTGTCAGAGAGGCATCCCACAGATTCTTGCATACATGCAGATCTGAATAAAACATGATGAAAATTATTGCATACTCCAGTTCTTAAATATTCTTCTGCAGCATAAACTGCGTCACTTCCGATGGAGATCTTATCAGCCCCACATCTGAAATATTGATAGAATAGTGCCTGAAAAAGAAGAACTAACTTATAAAATCCATGTCCATACCATGCTACATTTGACAGGTCATATAAATTTTGAGTCGAAGCTATAGATTGAGCGTCTCTGGAGAAAAACAATAGAAGATATTTGCAATCATGTAAAGCAAAACTGGTTGAACAAATTCGAGCACCCATGACAATACCTGCTAGTTGCATCGGTAAAATCTCTAATGCTACCTGCAACTGTTAATGGCACAAAAACATTTTCTGATGCATATCTTAATACCTAAAAGACATGGCAAGTAAATAATAGATAAGAAAGAAAGTTCATAAGGTGTAATATCACAGCATCAAAATTGCACTAGGTTAAACATTTACGAAACAGACCTGTAGCATAGGCAAGGCACCCAAAGGGGAGTCCCAGAAACCATTAATATGCAGAAAGCTGACCTGCAATTCAAGACCAAGACTTCAAACAACAATAGCTATTTTATTATTTATTATTATTACTTTTATGGTGTAAAACTACAACAGCTTTTGATGACGAGTAACAATGAAATATGTCCAAACTCAAGGAGGCATGGTAAAACTGCAATCTTTGACAGTAAATAAACAAAATTACTGTAAAATGTAAAAAATAATTCCTAAGAAGATGGATAAGTCGTGCAAGGTGGAGCTTTATCACCAACCAAATAGAAGTAAATACATTACGTAAGGTATCTTAAAAATTAAAATAAAAAATGATGTAAATTAGGGAATCAGCACAGATGGGGAACGACCCAATCAATCAGAAAATGCTTGCATGAAGAGAATGAAAAGAGTTTAGATCAGACAATAACATAAAATTTGATTCAAGAAGATCCTCATCAAAACCCAAACCCCCAAAACTTAGCTGTGTTTTGCCTCTTCTTAGATGTCAAACCTGAGAAGTGGAATGTTAACTATTTTTTTCCCAAATCCCTCAGCAATGTAAATACAATATGCCATCATTGGATCAAATTCAAACCACCTAAAATTCATTAACAAGGAACTCTACTGTTGTTCTTTAACCTATTATCCATATCAATATATTACTGATATCAGTACTTCATATACAATAACATTCTTAATTTGCACCAAAAGTCACAAATAGAAATCACTGTAACAATCTGTCCTACTTGTCATACTTAAAGCGTTCTAAATAACCAGATTATACCATGTCCATGAAAAAACCAACCAATGTCCTAACACACACCAAGCTTGAACAATTCAGTCTAAAGCAAAACATTTGCGTTCTACTATACTCATAGCCTCTTCAGTAGCTGGTAGAGTCCGAAAAACTCATAAATTGTGTGTTGTCTATCAGCTTCATCTCTAGTTCTATAGAGAGTGGAGTTAAATAACAGCACTACAGTTTTGCTGTTGTAAAATTTCGCTGTGAATTTGATTTTATTGAACAGTTTTTCATTGTCTAGTGTTTACTATTCTGCATAGAGAGCAAGATATTGGAACAAATTGAGTAATTGTTTATGTAACAATGTATCAAAGTATCAAACTATGTAGAGGAAAACAGAGCAAGATAAAAGGACAAGAGCTAACGGGAATTTCTAAATTGTCAGATTCTAACTTCATCGGCCGGACACGTACCTGTTTCAACGACTTCGGGTCCCAATTGAATCAGAATCTCCAGATGAGTCTCTTGTCCTTCAATTCAAAGTCGATGTCGCTCCAACGCTATCGTCCTCCACATCCACTGGGAGAGATGCCTTTGCTTCTGATTCAAAGCATCTTGTAATCAACGATCGTTGACTAGTTGACTAGTTGACTAGAAGACTAGAATAGCTGTCGAGAGCAGTGGTTGACTAGTTGTTGAGAGGTGTATTCGCAATATATATTTCATAAACGATCGTCCAACGACCTGATAAATTCATATCTCTCTTTTGATTCATCCCTCTCCTAGTTTCTTCAACTAGCATTCGTAATAACTTTTTGACTCTCTTGAGTAGAGATCGATGGCTGAATTTCTCACTTTTGGGGCTCAAGAATTGCTGAGGAAAGTGGCTTCACTTGCCGCTCAAGAGTTCGATCTTGTATGGGGATTCAATGGAGAAATAACAAAGCTGCGTGAGTCGGTGCTCATGCTTGAGGCTGTGCTACAAGATGCCGAACATCCGCGACAAGATCGGGGAGATGCTGTGAAGCTCTGGGTGAAGAAGCTTGAAGACATAGCTCAGCATGCCGATGATGTGCTGGATGATTATGGATATGAGCTTCTCCGGTGTAAGGTGCAACTGCGAAATCAGATGAAGAGAAAGGTGCAGAACTTTTTTTCCCACTCCAATCCCATCTTTTTTCGTGTTAAAATGGCACATAAAATTAAGAAGATCAACACATCCTTGGATGAGTTGAATAAGAAGGCAAGTGCTATTGGCTTATTTGCTAGACTATCCTTAGATGCAACAACTTCCCATGGTATAAGCATTGACAGGGAAACCTACTCTATCTTAAAACAAGATGAAAACAACATCATTGGAAGGGACGATGTTGTGGCAGATATAGTTCAAGCCTTGACCAAATCAAACCACAATCTGGAAAGTGATCTCTCCGTTCTGGCCATTGTGGGTATGGGAGGGCTTGGAAAGACAACTTTGGCTAAATCAATATATCATGAATCTGAGATAAGTAGGCATTTTGAGAAAAAGATGTGGATATGTGTATCTACCCTTTTTGAAGTCAATTCAATTCTGAGAGGGATCTTGGAATATCTTAAACCAGAAAATGCTGCGGTGAAAGGTATAGATGCAATATGTAACATTCTTCAAGAAGAGTTGAAAGGAAAGAGATACCTTCTTATACTTGATGATGTATGGAATGAAGATGCTGAAAAATGGAATGATTTGAAGAGTTGTTTGGTAAGAATTACTGATGCCTAAGGAAGCAGCATTATTGTCACCACTCGCAGTGACAAAGTTGCAAAAACAGTGGAAACCCTTCCTAGGTGTGATTTGAGAAAACTATCAGATGATGAGTGTTGGCTTATATTGAAGAATAAAGCAGTTCCAGTCGGAAGTGTTCCTATACTTGAAGATCAAGAGACAATTGGAAGGGAGATTGCCAAAAAGTGTGGAGGTATACCATTAGTGGCAAAGGTATGTTATATTATACATTTGAAGTTTTATCATGCTTTCTTTTTACTTTAATTTGATAACAAGAATTTCTATTCCAAATATTGTTGATGTAGGGAAAGTTAAACAAATAATAATGAGCAGTTAACATTCAATTGAAGTTGACTATAGTATTGTTGTGTTGAAATCTAATTCCATTCCCAATTTAATTGTAGGTATTAGGAAACATTATGCGCTTTAAAACAAGCAATGAATGGAGTTCAATTATGGAAAGTAAAATGTGGGATTTACCGAAAGAAGAAGAAAGAATCATGTCAATTTTAAAGTTGAGTTTTGATGAATTGAAATTTTCATCATTGAAACAATGTTTTGCATATTGCTCGGAATTCATCAAAGACTCTGTAATGGAAAAGGATGACTTAGTCCAACTTTGGATGGCTCAAGGATGGCTTCACCCCACCAAAAGTAATATGGAGATGGAGGATAGAGGGAACGAATATTATAACATTTTATCAGAAAAATCCCTTTTTGAAGACGTTAGAACTGATTATAAGGGTAATACAACATGCAAGATGCACGATCTTGTGCATGACCTTGCAGAACGAGTATCAAACATGACAAACTGCCGCTCACTATTTTCCAAGGGAGAAACACTTGGGAACACCTTGCCTAACTTTAGATCTTTACGTGTGTTAAATTTATACAAGGCAGACATTGACAAGTTGCCGAGTTCAATTGGAAAGTTGACACACTTGAGGTATCTGAATGTTATGAAAACAAGAGTGAAGGCATTTCCAAAATCTATTGGTCAACTTTATTACCTTCAGACGTTTAAAATGCCCTATCATGTTGAAGAGTTCCCAAAGATGATAGCTAATATGATCAACTTGAGACATGTTTATTTTGGTAAACATGCGAAAGTTCCTGTTGGCATATTGGGAAGATTGACGAATCTCAGATCATTACCTTTTTTGAAGGTGGGTAAGGAAACTGGGCCTAGGATTGGGGAAATGGGTGGGTTAAACCATTTGAGAGGCACCTTATCCATCTATAATCTGGAGCATGTAAGAGATGGAGAAGAAGCAGTGAATGCAAAGTTAGTTGATAAGAAACATATACGCAAGTTAACTCTCGACTGGAAGCTTAGTAGACCAAGCAACAATATTGACAATGAGGATGATGTACTTGAAGGTCTGCGACCACATTGTAATTTGGAAATTTTGAAGATTCAGGGGTTTATGGGTGTAAAGTTTCCATCATGGTTATTGCTTGCCAGCAACTTGAAAGAAATTGAATTAGCAGGGTGCAACAAATGCGAAGGATTTCCAATACTGGGCCATCTGCCCAATCTTATACATGTTAAGATGGAGGACATGCAGAACCTAAGATGCTTGGGGTCTGAGTTTTATGGTTACGATCAGATTTCAGGTGCAACAACAAGTGACGGGAGAAAGACTTTGTTTCCTGCTTTGAGATCATTACATATTGAGAATGCCGAGAATCTAATAGATTGGATGGAAGCAGGGGAAGTGATGCTGACGACTGGAAAATTAAGGGTGTTTCCTTACCTTGAGGAGCTGCACGTGCTGCGGTGTAAGCAATTGAGAAGTGCTCCCAGTCATTTTCCATCTCTCAAGATGTTGGTGATACGAGGAGTGGAAAGTGGTATGCCTATAGCAAATATTTTAAGCAATAAACTGACTACTCTCACTTATCTCTCAGTATATGATGTCGAGGGACTTACTAGTCTTCCGGAAGGGACGTTAAGAAACAACAAGAGTCTTGAATGTTTGCGTATATGCAACTGTCCGGAGTTAAGCTGCATTTCTCCCCATGGATTTGACTGCTGCGCATCTCTTCAGTTACTGAGAATTTGGAAGTGTCCTAAGTTGAGGTCTTTATCTGATGGGCTACTCCCACTCTCTCTCAAGGAGTTGGACATACAAGATTGCTCCAGTCTAGAGTCCATCCCAATCATCCCTGAGCAAGGCGGTCTCCCATCTCTGCGCAAATTGATTATAACCAAGTGTTCTCAGTTATCCAGTTTACCTGATGGGCTACAATACTGCACATCTCTTCAACAATTGGTAATAGACAGCTGCCCAAAGATAACGTCCATTCCAGTCCAATACTGCACATCTCTTCAACTACTGGAGATACGGAGCTGCCCAAAAATAACGTCCATTCCAACTCAATACTGCACATCTCTTCAACAACTGGACATACTGAGCTGCCCAAAGATAATGTCCATTCCAATTCCATCTGAGGGCCTCCCATATCTTCGTGGACTGCAGCTTTGGCGGTGTCCTGAATTGTCAAGCCTACCGAGTGGACTAGGCTGCTGCCCCTCTCTTGTTGATTTGTCAATAACAGAGTGCCCTAAGGTTACATCCATTCCAATTGACAGTCTCAGTACAACCCTCCGAAGCTTGTGTGTAGATAATCCAGAGTCTCTTCCAATTTTACACGGCGGCTTCACATCCCTCCGAGGCTTGTTAATCGACGGATGTCAAAGTACACAAATTGATCTGGAATTTTGTGCCTTTATTCCAATCCTCGTCTCTCTTGAGGAGTTGAGAATAAGACGGTGTCCTAATCTAGAGACTGTTTCGAGTTTTGACAAGCTCACATCCCTGCGTGAGTTATGGATTAGTGATTGTTCCCGATTGACATGTCTACCCAGTGGGTTAGCAATGGCATCCCCACACGTATTCACCCGTCTCAAGCAATTGACACTTGGTCGGTTTTGGAATGAGCTGGATTCATTCCCGGCTCTTCAGGCTCTACCACAACTTGAAACACTGACCATCTTCGGGTGGCCGAAGCTCAAGTCTCTGCCTGAACAAGTTCAACACATGACGTCTTTGACCGAATTGCGGATAGATTCCTTTGAGGGAGTGGAGGCTATTCCAGAATGGTTGGGAAACCTTGCATCTCTTCACTCCTTATATATTTTCCGTTGCAAGAATCTGATGTATCTACCTTCCGTCCAAGCTATGCAACGCCTCACCAAATTAGATTGGCTACGTATCTACAATTGTCCCCTTTTGAGCCAAAGATGCACCGCGGAGAGCGGCCCAGAGTGGCCTAAGATTTCTCATCTTCCATCCATCTCTGGTAAGTGGTAACTCTTTCCTCTACCTCTTTTCTGAATCGGTCAATATTCATATCACTTTAATTAATTGTACTTAATTGTTGTTTGAAAAAGTATTATAGTTATTATTTTGTATGCCTCATTTTGCTTATATATAAACCAGTGACAAGAATACTTTTTGGCTCTTCCTTCTCACTCTCGAGCTCGATGGAGAAAGAATAATATTTTGTTTGAAAACAAGTTTTGTTCCATCTGCTAGAGCTTGAAGAAGTCTGCTCATTTTACAATAATTGCAGGGGGGGGGAGAATTTCACTTTGATTTTTAGGTTTCATTAACAATGGTGATACATAGAACCCGAATGTGAAGGGATTGTTGTTGTGCAAACCATATAACTCCATTCACTGACTTCTAAAGAGATTAAAACTTGTATATTCTTGTCCATTTTTCTTCAATTTTATATCCAGCATTAACCAAATTTATTTTTGGTTAGTTGAGGGACAGGTTATTACATAAACTGTTGAAGCTATGCGATACATCAATCAAGAATAAGCGGTGCCTACTGGAGTATCTCAATTAGGAATTGCTTCAAGTTTCACTTCAACTTACTTACTGTGTCCGATGTGGTGTATTTACAGGAGCATCTACAATTTTATGTAAGTTCAACCAAAAAGATAAAAAATAAAAACAGTTATCTTGTATACCTCTTTTACTCGTTTTCTAAACTATCATTTGGAAATTCACTCTCCAGTTGTCACTACAAAGTAATAGTGCTTTTTGGTATTTCGTATATTGCAATCATGGGGAAGTTTAAATTACAATATAACCTGCTAAATATGTCTACACAATATAACTTTTCTAATCATATGAACCAGTAACAAGAATGGTTTGGCTCCTTGATCTCATTGTCATCAGACCGGTTCTCTTTTCGACTCATTTTAGTTAAACCGTCATTTCGTTGAGGATAAGAATCAAATAAGCTTTTAACTAACAAGAAAAAACTGAAGTACCAACTTTGGCATAGCAAGTAGCTAACGTTAATGCTTGAACACTGGGTCTTTATTTTTGTTGAAGCTACATTGTTAAAGAACTCTTACTGCAAATCATACGAGTCTTGTTAGACACTGCTAAAGCTACTCTTTTTCTTTTCTAAGCATTGCAGTAAGCACTTAGATTTGTTTCCATCATTGACCAAACTTCTTTTATATTGAATTTTGAAGCTATGTGACACACCAGCTGCAAGATTAATATGTGCCTATGGATATGTGTCCAGTTGCAGAAGATTACTTCTGTTCTAGCTCTAAGGGTTCAGGGGCAAGCATTCTTCGTTTCTTGAACTTTTGTGTTGAAACAAGGCAAGCTTTCACATTTTCTTTTCTTCTGTTCTTTCCCTAGTCTCTCCTCTATATTTTCCTTATTTTGTTCGTCACTTATTTGTTTGTGCAGGGGCATCTTTCACTAGAATATCAGACTATTTTCCTGTGGTCTGCAAGAAAATCTAGGACTTGATTCTATCTTGGTGCCAAGCCAACAGGTTCCCTTTCAGAAAATGAAGCTTTCAGTTTGTGCGTTTGAAGTGGCCTTCAAAGTGCTGCATGAAAAGGTATAACCTTGTGATTCATCATTACATTTTTGTTATCCTTGTCCAGATAGGAATTATGTACTACATGTGTAATCCAACTCTTCCTTATCCTTTTGCAGCAAATTAAGAGAAAATGTGTACTACAAAGCAGTATTGTGGATTTTAGTCCTGTACTCTTGTTGTACTCCAAAGCAACTCATAGCCATCAAATCCGACTTCTTCGAATAGAAATACTGGGTGATGTCTGACGGATGATATGGCATAGCTGAAACAAGCTCGGATTTGTGAGGTTAAGGCCAATCTTGAATTGATTTTTCAAGGTAGTTCAAGCTCATGTTCAAGTAGAAAGATCTTTGCCTTCAGGTTGCTTCAATTTGAATGAAGTAGTCATTTTACAAACTTTTGTGTGTCAAGTAGAGCATATGTACGTAGACGTGCTCTGAAATCCTCTTGTTCCAGGTTGGTGAAATTGATCAACAGATGGTTCTTGAAAGAACATATGGCTAGGCTAGATCTATGTTGTGCCAAACTATTGTACAATGTAAATTCTTGATATTAAAATCAATTGCAGACTGTTATGTGACGAAGTCCTGTACTCTAAATGAGTTGGCTGAACATGCACGTATATCTAGTTAACTATTGGATGAGATTAATTATTTACAGTTTATATATATTTTCTGGCAGTAACTTATTGGTATCTAATACTAGTGTATGAATCGTGTGCTTGACAGATTAAGACCTTATATGTGGGCAATGACTTCATTGGACATGTTCCTTTAACAAAGAAAATTCTTGCTGCATTAACTACAGGTGAGCAGGCTAAGCATGGTTGTGGATGCTAATGGATTTACAGTTTATTTCTGCTAGTTTAGGGAAAGAAGAAAGTTGTCCTTAGTGGTGGCTTATCATTGATTTGGCTGGAGGATGGATTCCCCCCCTCTCCCCCCCCCCCCTTCATTTGCAAGATGGAAAGATAGGTGGTATTATTTGCACTTATGCTGTGTTCTTTGCTGTTTGATTTAATGTAAGTGGGTACTTTTCTTATGAACAGGTGCTCTAGCAATCACAGTGGCAAATCCAACTGATCTTGTAAAAGTTAGACTTCAAGCTGAGGGAAAACTACCACCAGGCGCACCAGGGCACTATTCTGGCGCACTAAATGCGTATTCCACCATTTTGAGACAGGTTGTGCATTGATACTGGAATTTTTTTTTTTTTTCCTAAAAAATTTCAGGGAGCACCATTGAATTGTTCTTTTTTCTGACTTTTTAACATGGGACTTTGCAAAAAAAAATCAGGAGGGAGTTGGGGATCTCTGGACTGGAATTGGACCTAACATTGCCCGTAATGCTATCATTAATAATGCTGAACTAGCCAGTTATGATCAAGTGAAGCAGGTAAACTCATCGCGAATGGTCATCATTCCCTTTTGAAGTGAAACTATTTTTACTCATTTTTAATGTGTAAAATTTCTACGCACACTTTTGAAATTTCCCGGGTTTAAGGACAATGTTGTCACTCATCTTTTTGTTGGTCGGCAGGTTTCTTTGCCATCTGCATTGGCTCTCCAGTTGATGTGGTAATCTATCTATAATATCTATTCATATGTGAAACCTTTCTGACTGGTCTTTAGTTAAGTAGTCCTGGTTTCTAGTGCATAGCTGTCATTGCTCTTAATAACTTGGGATAACGGCACATGTCCATTAGCAGAAAACATCCCTCATATTTGTTAATGTTGACGAAGGTTGCACTTAGTTAATAGTTTTACCAATTCTTTTGATGATCTCAACTTTTACTTTTATATGACTTCATGTCATACTCTTGTTCAAGCTCTGATTATTAAAAGTTATTAACTAGTCTCTGATCTGTAAGGTAAAATTGGATGACCAATATATCTTAACTCGGTAATTATGGAGTAAATGATATGGTTGCCTGATTTCCTGTACTGGTTAATTTGAACCTATTCTAGATGCATACAACCTCAGATTAACTTTTTTTTCCCGTGCTCTTCATCTTTTCACAGGTTAAGTCATGAATGATGGGAGATTCTTCTGCTTACAAAAACATGATCGATTGCTTCGTTAAAACTCTGAAGAATGATGTATGAACGATTCCTTCCCGTACCTTTCAGCATATTCTTCATTTCCTAATATATTTATAAAGTTCAGAAGTTGTCAAAATCAAATATTTATGTGTCCTTATGAGTGAGATGTTGATTTGAAAGCTTTTACATTATAATTGTTTATCCAAACAGAATATGCAGGTGATTTAGTTTCCATGTCATTAGTATATATGGCATTGTATCTATATTATGAGAGAGTAGGTTTCTACCTTCCAATAATAAGAATATTGTTATTTACGATTTGTTGTTTTGCAGGGACCTTTGGCCTTTATAAAGGCTTCATCCCAAATTTTGGACGGCTAGGATCTTGGAATGTGATCATGTTTCTAACCCTGGAGCAGGTACAAGTTTCAATGCCTTCCCTTGTTATCTTCTTCAGCCTTTTGAGTGTCTGGTCTGTGCGCTGGTTTTCTATTTTCACGTCAGTAGCAGTCCAAACTGCAGCTTAGAAATATACGATGGGAATCAGAACATCTATATAAATAATTAGCCACTTCTGATGAAATCTTTATTGAAACTTATCTGTGAAACTGTTTTTTCTTCTCTAGAAACATGGACAGTTTACCTTCTGTAGATTGCTTTCTCGTCTCTCAAATTAACCTGAATTGCTTTTCTCATCTCTTATTCTTCTGGCAGGCTAAGAAGTTCGTGAAAAGTATAGAGTCAAAATGAGAAGTGAAGCCAAGAGAGTGGATTTAGATTGCAGGGGTAGCATCTAGAGCAAACAATAGTTGTTTTAGAGAATAATAAGGCCCTCGACAAACCTTTTTCTCCCATACTTTTGCTAGCCGAGGAGAAGAATCACCTGAAGGAAAACTACTTATTGGAAGATCAGAAGTTTAGAAATAATTAGCATTCGTTTTCTGGATTACATATCTTTCCTTTGTCATCATATTGATGAATTGTGATTATAAAATTTGTTTATCAAGGCTCTAATGGCTTTGTTTGCAAAGCCAAATGCTATCTCTTTGTCGTCACCAATGAACTTATTGAGGATGGCATGCAGACATATCCTTATTGGATTTTCTTTTCCAGTACAGGATTCGTTAGTTTCAGAAAACGATGGTAAAACATGAATGATGATGCATATTCATAGAACAATAGGATAATGGTTCTTCAATATCTAAATAACTTTCCTGAGTGGATCTTGAATCTAACTTATAGAAAGAAGAAATTTGGTACATTCATAGTGTGTGAATGTTCCATGTGCCTCTTGTTCCTTAAGGTGCTTAGATAGTTGCCACCGAAAATTTTAAGTCTATTAAGTTTCTCCGTGAAAAAAGACTAGTCTGTTTATTCATCTTCTACCATTTCATTGCCTCACTTGCTATCTCTCTGTTTTCTAGATCAAAAGGTTTAAAATCTCTGGCTCTATTCTGCAGTACATATAACAAGGACCTTTGCTACTAAATCATCTACCAAAGACGTCCCCTACACAATAACTTTGTTACGTGGCCTAGTCCCACTTCTTCCAAACAAAGACTTCCAAGTTCTGCCAAGTGCCAAGCAAAGTCAACCTTGGTGTACAAGCCCTTGGCAGCTGGAGCATCTATTGGCCAAAAAACAGCTAGAGATGTCCACAACCACTGTTAGAAATATATCAAGAGTGCATCTCTTATTCGAAAGCAGCTAGAGAATCTATCCACACCCACTTTTGAACAGAAATCTGTCCGCAAATTTTGACTAGGCGTGTACACTGTTCAAGTCCAAAGAGCCTAATAATTTCATAGAGGAGCGATTTTCATCCATATTCTAGTTTCTTCAACTAATCAAGAATAATAAATCAGTCACTTTTGTGAAACATAAACAGCTTTCTGAAACCAGGCCACCAGGGGAATCTGAAGTACTTTGATCCGGTGAGGTCTATAGAGGAATTGACTCGACCCCGCTGAGGTTTCTCAATGAAATCCTATACGTTGAGTTGCTTCACTTCTTAATTCTCAGGCGCAGTCTATATATCTATCAAACAGATAATCCACATGTAGTTGCCAAACTTAAATGACTAATCCCAAGACATCCACCACAAATAACCGAATACAAGTAACAAACTGCCCATTCCCAACACATAACGAAGCAAGCATAGTCAGGCTTATGGCACGTTTACTTACTTGGAATGGAAAATAATCATGAATCGGAGACAAGTGGAATGGGAGAAGAAAGGAATCGGTATTGATTCCGGAGGAATGATTCCTAAACCCATCTCCCCCCTTCGTAATCGAATTCCTGAGTATTCAGGAATCGATTACTGATAAATAGGTGGGACCTACACCAATTCCCATTCCTTCATGTGTTAGTAAACACATGAATTCTTTTACCTGGAATCATTCCGATTCCTTTATGTGTTAGTAAACACAAGGGTATTTTTACTCCGTAATCATTCCATTACATTCCATTCCATTCCAAGTAAGTAAACGTGCCCTTAGTTTGGGATTGATTCCTGAGCTGCTTTTGGGACTGCTTCTGCTTTTGGGTCTGGAGGATGGTGTTTGGTAAAATTTTTCAAAGCTGCTTTTGGTCCAAGTAGCTTCTCCCTAAAGCTGGTTTTGAGAAGCCACAATTCCTAGCTTTTAGAGCTGCTTTGGGGAAAAACATGGAGCAACAGTAGACAATTAATGAAATATGTTGAACTACCAATTTTGTCCTCCTTTTCTAAAAATAACATGAGCAATTTACCAATAAGGTAAACTAGCCCAGCCCAATACCCATGCGCAAAGACATTTGAATCAGATACCGTGCGGTCAATTTAAATTCTGCCCAACACAAAATAAACATTAAAGTTTTCATTAATTATGAAATTGCCACCGCATATTTAAATTGACTATAATTACAGAATTGCCACCATATTTTTAAATTAACCAATAATTACTGAATTGTCACTACAATATTTGGCTCAACCATTTCCATCAACAATACTATTGTCTAACAGTAACATTCACAATCTTACTGTATTGCATTAGCTTTTTCAATGTTCACTTCATTGACATCCCAAAAACACTTTCAACTTTTTTAGCAAGTAAATGTTGATATTGATTTTGTACTACAACTTTTTTAGTATCTTCTCCTTTGTTATATTTGTGGTCTTTATCATTCTTCTTGACCTTGAGTTTTCGCTCGTTTGTACTTCCGTCTTCCTGTTTGCACCTTCTACATGTTATCCATAGTTTATGAACTTTTCTTGGTAGGCATTGTGTGAAACTGCAAATAATGAACCCATCATTAACATGTCAATTGTTATTGTGTATAGTAAAAGTTACTGATATGCAGTATTAAGAAATACATGCTAGAAGTGAGGTAAGCGACATGCATGGATAAATAAATAAATAGTAAATCAGCTCTGAATACATGAAGTTCATATGAAAAACATTTAGATTCACCAGTACTCTATTTGATGATCATTATTGAGTATTAGTACATAATTGAATTATTGCTACTGAGAGTCAGTATTATTGTGTACCTGTTACTGACAGTTAGTAGAATTGGGTAAATTGCTAACAAAATCAGTGAGAAATTGGATAATTCTTGCTCGTTATAAGTAGATATTAGGTAACTACTATGAAATGTAGGTGGTACATTGAGTAATGCGTCATTGCTACTGACGGTCAGTAGCAAGGACTGAGTATTAGTACAGAATTGAATTATTACTGAGAGTCAGTATTATTGTGTAATTGTTACTGACAGTTAGTAGAATTGGGTAAATTGCTAACAAAATCAGTGAGAAATTGGATAATTCTTGCTCATTATAAGTAGAAATTAGGTAACTACTATGAAATGCAAGTGCTACATTGAGTAATGCCTCATTGCTACTGACAGTCAGTAGCAAAGATGTGTTTCCTACTGAGGGTCAGTACAAATTGGGTAATTGCTACTAAAGACAGTAGAGAATTGTGTCATTGGCTACTGAGGGTAAGTAGAGAATTACCGCGGGCAATATGAAAATAGATAGTTCCTATGAAGATTCGGTATGCAAATGGATAATTGCTATTGAAGTAAGAATAAAGTAATCGCTACTCTGGGTCAGTAGGAATATGCATATTGCTACTGAGGTTCAATACTGGAATTCATTAGAACTTTACTATCAGAATATATGTAATGGTAACAAATTAGGTAATAGGAAACAAAACAACTACCTTGGCCACCCAATACAAATTAAAAAGCCCAGCAAGAAGGAGACACAAATTAACCAACTACTTCATGAAAACATAATTGTGAAAATTCAATCACCAAACACTAGAGCAACAATTTTTCAACGATTGAGCAAAATCAAATATATTCTCTAGAAAAAACAACAATCAGATTATACATATCAACTAGCATTTGATGACAACTCCATGAACAGATCAAAAATAAGAACAAAATTCAAGTACAGAACAATCAATTGTGAATGTCAATAGAAATACAATTGAAAAATTCAAAATACCTAAAAACATACCTCAAATAGTTAGATCTACAAATCAAACTTCTTTTTTAGTATGAATTTCAGATTCGTTGCTTCGATACATCTTGATCTCAACACGAATCTATATATCGATCTAGATCTCCTCTCCTCTCCTCTCTCATTTACTATTCAAACTTCCAGTTTGAATGAGAATTTCAAATTCATCGTCTTGATTGATTTCGATTTCGATCTCGATCTTAATCTCAATCTAGATCTGTTATCTCTCTCTCTCCCCCCCCCCCTCTCTCAATCTCTATCTCCATCTCTCTCTTTATTGATTATCATCCTCTATTAATATTTTAGGGACATTTTCGTCAGGAAATAGGACGCATAGGGTTTGGGTCTTGCGCATGGGTCAGGAACAGTACTGCAACGGGAATAAAAAATAATATGCCTACTAATGGTAAATACTGGACTAAAATTGTAGTTAGTGGTAATTTGCTATAAAATTGAGACAACTAAATGCCTAAACCCAATCTTTCATCTGCAAATTCGTTCTCCTCCTTGACTCCTTCCTCTTTGCCGTAAAAAATACATGGAAACAAATTGAGAGGGAGTCTGAAGCTTTAATCGAAATTAAAACCCAAAATTCTCAAGTGTTTTCTACGAATGCCCAGATTTTTAGTAGCATTGTTGGTGGGTGCAGAGGTGTTAGTAGCCTCACCCTCAATTGCCTGTTGCTAAATGACTCGTTGTTGGCGATTTTTCTGGGCAAGCATCTCCAAGAACTGAACTTGTTGTGCTACTCCTTGATGTTGTATCAAGTCCTTGCTCATGTAATTCATGTTGTTTTGTGAGTTGGGTTTGTGATTTTAGGATTTGGATCCTCTAAAGTTAATTTACCTAAATTTCATAAAATCCTAATCCTCCTTCTAGGGGTCATCATTTAGCCCGTGGGACGATGGAGGCCCGCTGGGCCAAAAGCCCGGCCTGGCTCGCTAAAAGCCCATTAGGCCCGGCCCGTAAAAACCCGTAAACTATTATATACATATATATATATATAATATATACAGTCCGTCTCAGGTGCGGACGTCCGTACCGAGCGGACGGTACAGATTTCCTGTTTTCGGCCATATTTTTACATCTTAACCGTTCAGTTTTTAGGTCCTAGTGTATAGATCACCTCTGCAAAATTTCAGCCAATTTGGTGATCGTTAAGGCATCTAAAACTGTAATTTACCATTATAAATACGAACGGTTCCGGTTCGACAGATTCGGTCCGTTCGTGTAAAATGCAGTTTTGGATGCCTTAACGATCACCAAATTGGCTGAAATTTTGTAGAGGTGATCTATACACTAGGACCTAAAAACTGAACGGTTAAGATGTAAAAATGTGGCCGGAAAGTGGTCGAAAACAGGAAATCTGTACCGAAAATTCTGTACGGACGTCCGCACCTGAGAAAATTCCTATATATATATATATATATGTGTGTGTGTGTGTGTGTGTGTGTGTGACTGTGTGTGTTTATATGTATATATAGAAATGTGTGTGTGTGTGTTTACATATATATATATATATATATATATATATATATATATATATATATATATATACATATTTGTCTTATGTCCACGCACATCCATCGATGAAATATTTACAAACGTGATGTAAAAAAATAAGCAAGTTTTGCGGTCATCACGCCATCGGTCATTCAAGAAAACATACAAGCGACTACGGTTGACCAATCTGATCGGGTTTGAAACTATGGTGAAATTGACTAAATTTTTAACCACACTTATAATTTATTGTAATAATCATATCCAACGGCTGGTTTTCCCATTTTCTTTGAACTTATAGAGGTTGCTCTTTGGAGTGTGTAATATATAAATATAGGTTTATAAGAGTAATTAGGGTTGACCAAGTTGATCGAATTCGAAACGAGAACCAAATTGGCTGGTTTTTTTACAACCACCATAAAATATTACAATCTCTCTATTAAACGGTTGGTTTTTCCAAATTCATTTTCCATTTCATGGTTGCTTTAGAATGAACCTCAACAATTTAAATGTAATGTATAAGTCATACAACTTTAAAGGGGCAAATTGGTATAGGCCAATGTATTTGTAATTAAAATTGAAATTTTTATCTTATGTCCACGCACATCCATCGATGAAATATTTACAAACATGATGTAAAAAAATAAGCAAGTTTTGCGATCATCACGCCATCGGTCAATTAAGAAAACATACAAACGACTACGGTTGACCAATCCGATCGGGTTTGAAACTATGGTGAAATTGACTACATTTAAAACCACACTCATAATTTATTGTAATAATCACATCCAACGGCCGGTTTTCTCATTTTCTTTGAATTGATAGAGGTTGCTCTTTGGAGTGTGTAATATATAAATATAGGTTTATAAGAGTAACTAGGTTTGACCTAGTTGATCGAATTCGAAACGAGAACCAAATTGGTTGGATTTTTTACAACCACCATAAAATATTAGAATCTCTCTATCAAACGGTTGGTTTTTCCAAATTCATTTTCCACTTCATGGTTGCTTTAGAATGAACCTCAACAATTTAAATGTAATGTGCAAGTCATACAACTTTAAAGAGGCAAATTGGTACAGGCCAATGTATTTATAATTAAAATTGAAATTTTTATCTTATGTCCATGCACATCCATCGATGAAATATTTATAAACGTGATGTAAAAAAATAAGCAAGTTTTGCGGTCATCACGCCATCGGTCAATCAAGAAAACATACAAACGACTACGGTTGACTAATCCGATCGGGTTTGAAACTATGGTGAAATTGACTAAATTTTTAACCACACTCATAATATATTGTAATAATCACATCCAACGGCCGGTTTTCCCATTTTCTTTGAATTGATAGAGGTTGCTCTTTGGAGTGTGTGATATATAAATATAGATTCATAAAAAATTAGTGTCTTTAAAAATTTATTTATAAATGAATTAGTGTCTATATATAAATATAGATTTTTTTTGGTATAATATAGATTTGTTCCCTTTGGTTGTATTTTTTTTTTTTTGAAAAGATTTGATTTTATTAGATATCAAAGCCATAAGAAACATGCCAGAGTCTAACAGAACTTACATAAGAAAACCCAGAACAAACCGGATAACTTATCTAAGCCACTCTAAACTCATTAAGATCTAAAGGGACGCTCGCTGAATAGCAAGCGTAAACTAAGCAAGAGTAGTCTCGCTCTCTAAGGAAAAAAATATCCATCTAGTCTAATTTGCCAGTCACGTAATTGTGGTACAAATATCAACTAGAAACGTCTTAGAAAAGCCTAAGAAATTTACCCCTACTTCCCCGCAGGGTTGGAACCAACATCCTCTACAACCTCCTTTGTTGCCAACAACCTCGGCATCAGGTTGCTCCTCGGGCCCTTCTGGAGATTCTGCAGTATAAAGCCCAAATTAAGTCCCCTATACACAGGCCCAATCAGCGGCCCATGCAGATCAGACCCAAATCCAGCCACACCCGCAGGCCCAATCAAAGTCAGCGGCCCAGTATCCATCCCAGTCAAACCAGTGGTCAGCCCTAGGTCAAACCTAAGGTTCCCTGCCGGTTCTTCCAATCTCTCTTCTTGCTCGCAGCCCTTCACTGCAGTCACCTCCAGGACCGGTAAAACAATCCCAGCCAACTCCAGGTCCTGTGCAATCACCGCCGGCGTCACGGCAAACCCTCCTGCCGCCTTCGTCCGCCCAGATATGACATCGACCAACCAATTCCGACACCACGACACAGGGCCGGATCGCCGACACCAAAGCTGCAGTTCCGATTCGATCCGCCGACCCACGGCAAAAAAAACACCCTCAGTTGAGAAACACATCAACCGGAGCCTTCGAGAATCTTGGTCGAGATCCTGACGTCGTTGCAGAAGAGACCACAGACTCTTCAATCCCACGTCGCCGTCATCTCGCCTCTGCATGGACTGGAGAGCACGAGGCTCGCCGCCGCCATCACGAAAATGAATTTTTGCTGTACCGGGTCGCTCCGAAGGTTTCGGAGACCCCTTTGCCGTGCCCCTCCCCTTTGGTTGTATTTGATCATTATCCAATGAATTTTCAAAGCTTGATTAAAAAAAAATATTAGTGTCTTTAAATATTTATTTATAAATAAAGCCCGCAAGGCCCGACCCGAAAAAGCCCGCAAGGCTCGCTTTATATGGACGGGCTTGGATCCTTCGATTTACAATAAAGCCCGGCCCGTCCCGGCCTGCCATTATTTAAAAATATAGCAAGGCCCGGCCCGTTGACGAACCCTACCTCCTTCTAATCCAATGAATTTAATTGTGCCACATAAGCTAACATTGTTTTTTGGACTTTTCTTCTTCTCAAATGAATCTTAACGTCGTTAAAATACCACAACTCCACAAGGAGGAAAAAAAAAAAAACCCTAAAAAATCCGAACTGAATTCCCCTCTATCGTCTTTTTTCTCCTTCTCCTTTCTTTTTCCTCCTCTGCCTTTTGGAATCAAAATATTAGCATGTGAAAAAGACCTGAAGGTTGAGATGAAAACTCTCCAAAGATATTAGAGGGGTTTGCCATTGAAATATACCTGAAGCTTATTGGTTTAAAGCTGTTGTTAGTCTGTTACCCATATTTGTTCGTGGATTTGGGAAAATGAAGATGGTAATGAACAACCTCTGTTTTGAAATGGCATGAGAATTAAGGCGGTTGCCATAATTTATAATTTTATATTAGGTCCTATTTCATGAAACGATTTAAGGGATTAAGGGTGATCATTAGCATTTGTGTTCTTTGTTCTCTACTGCAACTGCATCTGAAGAAAATCCCAGTTCGTCAGTTCTTCGTTCGTTCAGATTTTTTTGTTTTTCGTCTTCAAGGAGTTAACGGCAGCGTTAGGAAAGTTGAGAAGAAAAAGACCCAATGATATGAGCTGATGTGGCTATGTTTTAGACATTAGATCACTTGGAAGCTCCATATTTTAGTAAATTTACATAACTGCACATCCTCTGCACTGCAGAGGAGCTGGATCCGTGATTTTAAGCATTATTGAAGTTTCTGCCTTGCTTAATTTGAGATATGAAGCATAAAGGTTTCATTTTGTGAGTTGGGTTTGTGCTTTTAAGCATTATTGAAGTTTCTGCCTTGCTTAATTTAAGATATGAAGCATAAAGCTTTCGTTTTTGTTTTGTTTTTGATTGCTATATAGTTTGGATTGTTCATTGGCTTTGTGTTTTGCAACAATTTTCGTGTTGGGTGGGTGATGTTGAGGTAAATGGGAGTTACTGGATTAGGTAATTGTGGTTAAATTTTCAGAGTTTTGAGTGTGCCGGTTGGATTGATTTTTGGGTGAAATGTGTTGAAATGTAGGCAGAAGCAATCGATTCAACAAGTACGGGCGCTTTTCTTGTTGATTATTGCAGCAGTTCTTTTAAGTTTTGAGGAAGGGTCGAGCAAAAGGTCTGGTGGTGGCAATTCTGACCAGATATTGTTTAATGGGATTATTCCTATGTTGGTTGCGTCTGTGCTTTCGGGTTTGGCATCCTCTCTATGTCAATGGGCTTCCCATGTTAGCGAAATGTTTCTGTTTCTGTGCTTTGAAGGAGCTATTTAAGATGTTATTGCTCGTGTCTTGATCATAGTTGTCTCCTTTTTGTGTTATAGGTTAAGAAGCACTCGTCGTACTTGCTGAGACATAGCTTACCGTGGTAAGCTTGGCCTGAACCCATGTGATCTGGGAATCCAATTAGCTTCCAAAATAGCCATTGTAGCCACTGTTGACGTACCACTTCTTGTTTTTCACTAAAATTGCCAAAACTGTGGGGTAATTTTTCACTATTAATTGGATGAGCATTAAACTAAGGAGCATTAATCATGGGAAACTCTCTGGTGGGGTATGATGGAGCCTCACCGGAAAAGACAATAAAGAATCAGTACACAAACTTCTGGAAAAGCTCAGTTGCTTATTTCAAAGTATAGTGTGTGTAGTAGCACTATCCACGAGGCATTCTAGCTCTCCGGGAAACATACCTAAAAATAATAAAGTTCGAAATTAAAAAGATGTTCAAGACATGTAAAAAAATAAATCGAGACTCTATTAATAATAGCCAATAATTAAATCAAAGTTTCTTGACCAAAAATCTAATCCAAAATAGCAAAATCAAACGTAGACAAAAATAATTACTCAATCCTTTCGGTAACTCCAATACGGTAATGATCAGGTAAGATTTTGGTGGAGTTATGCTCTCTTGTAATCCGTTCTCTCATATCAAACCTTTCCTAAACATCACTATTAAATGGATGAGCCTAGTCGAGAAAGAGTTAAAACAAATGTCATTTATTGATAAAGGCATAATTGCCATTACATAATTCTTGGAAAAAAATAAAGACTATCATATCAAAATCTGTGGCATCCATGTGCTTTTCTTCGCTAGATTTGAAGTCTGCTATAGTGAGATTGACGTCATTGTCATCTCCATCATCTCCTTATGTGGATAGATAGGCTTCTTGCTCTCTCAAGTCTCTATATGCCTTGTATTGTGCAGCTAACTTGTTTCCTGCATTGCATTGCTTGAACCAATGCTCACTTGATCCACACCTATGACAAACATCATTGTGGTTGCCTCCCTTCAATTGAGGTGCACCTTGTGCACGTGGGCATTTCTGGTGTCCCTGTTGGACGGCGGCGCCTCCCATATGGCCGGCGGCCTTGCCACCATCGCAGGCGGCGCCATGCCCTCCTCTCTCACGTTGGGCATTGTTGCCACGTGATCCCACTCCAGTTTGGTGGTTACCTTCCTTTTTAGGGCGGTCATATGGACCCACACATCAATTTTGTTGTCCCTTTCCTTTAGGGTTCCGCTCTTTGCGCCTTTCTTTGGGTGCGTTATAATTCGCCTTGTGAACACTCTTAATTCCAACGGGCCTTGAATTATAGTTCTTCACGAGGATATTATCATGTCTCTCAGCTATAGACATAACATTGATTAGATGATGAAACCTCGTGATCCGTCCAACATTGTACTCACCTCTATATTGCTTTGATACCAAAAGCGCTGAGACGGGGAAGGTGGAGAGAGTTTTCTTAATTAGCTTCTGGTCTGTGATGTTTGTTCCACAAAACCCCAACATGGATTTGAGGCGTAAAGCTTCTGAATTATATTCAGAGACGAACTTGAAGTAAGCGAATCGAAGATTGTTCCATTGTACCTTCAAGTCAGGGAGGAGGGAATCTTGGACATTGCCAAAATGCTCTTCTAGCGCTACCCATAGATCTCTTGGATCCTTGATCAATATGTACTCCATTCGGAGTGATTCATCCATGTGGCGTCGCATCAAGATGATTGATGTGGCCTTTCTAGTAGCCGTACGTTCAAGCAAAACTTCTGGGTTCAATGCTTGAATAATGGGTAAGATCCCTTTTGCAGTGAGATGGTTCTCAACATTGGTTACCCAACTATGGTAACCCTTGCCTGTAGAGTCAAGCTTAGGAAAGTCGAGCTTTTGTTGATCATTCGGCATCCTAAAAAAGAAAAGGAGAAATGGATTAGTTTCGGAGTCAAAGCTTCCATGACAACTAATATAAGATTTTCGAGCCTCAATGCTACTTAGAAATCGATTTCCAAGAATTTTTGGATCAGACTAAAACAATGATGTTTATATGGGCAATATCGATGCTTATGGAGGCTCTTAGTCTGAAGATTAAGAACTCTCTTAGTTCGTATATAGTGTGAACTCCCCACGGTTCTGCTTTTAAAAATCGAACCCACGTTACAGAAAGGTGGGATGTAGAAAAAGGGAGGTTGCAAGTCCCTGAGAAAAGGAAGAGAAATTTAAAGTACGGAAAGCAGGAACTTTAATTGTAAAGACTTACTTGATTGATCGGAGCTTGAAACCTTGAATTGTACGTGAACAATATAGGATGGCTGGAGGTGGCTAGGTGTTGGCCAGGTTGGCTGGCTGCTGGTTGGTGCTGGCTAATACGTGGCCGGTGCTTGCCGAAGATGGTCGAGGGGCTGGCTGCTAGCGAGGCTAGTGAGGACAAGCGCAGGGGATCGTAGGGTGGGGGCGCGAGCGGGACCGGGCTACAGTGGTAGCGGGGGTAGCGCAGGCGAGGCTAATAAGGTGAGGCTAACAGTGATGGATTTTTTCGGTTTGAGTTTTTAATTTCAGGGTTAGGGCTCATGCTGATAACGTGTTTAAGAAAATAAGATGCAAGAGAGATTGTAAAGAGAATTGTGTTCTTTCATTGATAATAGGAGCCCTATATATAGGGATTACAAAGTATAATTTCTTGGTGTACAAGGATTCCTATTCTAACTTGAATTGGGAATCTAGAATCTTCTCTCCTATTACAACAATAAAAAGTAAACCTACTTTGAATAGGCACACCAAAAGTCAACAATTTTCAACATTGGCTACGTTATTAGTAACTTGTGGTTGATCAAATAATCAAAAACTGGAAAATACGACCAATTCGTTGACGTATAACAATACTATTGTAAAGGCTATTTGGAATAGAGAAAATGGTCCATACGGTACCCGAACTTTGCCTCCTTATAACTTTTGGTACCTGAACTTCAAAAAATATCAATACGGTACTTGAAGTTTTTTGCCCGACCGAAGATTGGTACATATGGCCATTACCTCTGTTACGGAGCTTGCCAGTTGGCAATTTTAGAAGGGCATTTTCATCCATTCGTATATTAATTAATTTTTTTTTTCTCTTTTCTCTCTCTCTTGTTCTTTCTCTGTTCTTCTTATCTTCTTGTTCCCTTCTCTTGAGGACGTCGCAGCTACTCTGGAGGTGGTTGCAGATGTTAGAAGTTACACAATATGAGTACTATGAACTATCTCAGAATAAGCACATGTAAACACATATACTGAAGATTGCAGATTAGGATTGCTGTTGTAGTCGCATCCTAATTTAGGATTGCAACCCTTTGTCTATCCTAATGTCTACAAATTAACATGAACAAGAGATCAACTATGACAAATATAAGATTGATATGTTGCTCTGATCCTAAGTAAGGATGCGTGAGATATTGCAATCCTATGAAACAGTAAGTACATATATATATCGCAGCAAGCAATATAAATTGAAATAAAAAATAAAGGGATTATAGAAATAAAAGTCGATTGCCTCCATCCATTGTTCTAGCTTCTCCTAGATTCACCCTTGATCTCAGATTGTTAATGGGACAATTGATTGAGGTGTGGTGCTCTAGCAGGGATCAATGCAGGCGTTGTTTATCCTCTATATCAGACAAAACAGTTATGCAGTTCCATCCATTAAGGAACTGCTGCATAACTTCCTTATCCTTGTCAGATTGGATTGATATTGATAACCACACCATTTGAAATTCAAATTCAAACAGATTTCAATATATATAAAACTATTTTCGATTACAAGTTTATATATACAACGTATTAGTATTTATTTGAACTCTAAACTTCTCAAAAATATCAGCTTAATTAGACAATGCTGATGTCTAGTTCTAATAAGGCTTTACAGCAGAATGAAGCCATGCAATTGCACAAGCTCCGAATCAAGTCCTCCATTTCTTTCTGACTCAAACTCTCTCCAAAGCCTCGATTCTTCTCCTTCATTTTTGTTGAGAGCTTAGTCTTTGTTAGCAGCTCAAATTCTGGAATGGCGAGTTAACCGTCTCCGTCGTCTCCACCGTCTTCTGCTTCCAACTCCATCGCCCTCTTAATCTGCCCCTCCACCACTGGGCTCACTTCCCCGCCACCGCTGCCATTTTTCTCTCTCTCCACAAAGCCTTCCTGCCGACCCACCACCGAGTCCAACTCGACAGCCACCGCCGCCACCCATGTCCTCCACATGCCTCCAAGAGGACATGGGCGACAGTTCCATCTTTTTGCAATGAATGTTTCTATCTCAATTTTAATTCAGTGCAAGCAAATTCAACTACTTTGGTTGTTGGTTATGCTTGATTTGTAGAAAGATGAGAATTTGGGTGATAGGCTAAACAGGATTGTCTGTGTTGTTTCAAATTTGGGTGGAGTATGATGAATGTGCAGTCTTTGTTGCCAAAAAGAAAAGGAAGGACTTGAATTCTGATTAATTTCTTTCTTGGCTTCTAGTCATAGTTCTGAGAAATTTTTAAATCAAAGAGATTCAAATGGAAGTCTTTGGATTTGAAAAGTGTATCAAGAACTATACCGGAAGGACCCAACCTGGATTCTTGATTGTTCTTGTCAGCCTTGGAATGAGATTCGGCGCTATCGACACCGACACTGGAAACAGAATATTGATGCTTCTCGGCTTCATATATGATTTACAGAAGCGAGGGGGGGGGGGGAGAGAGAGAAAAAGAAGAAGTAGCTGGAAAGAGTTTGATTTTTCTTTAGTTTCAAGTGAACTAGGTGGGATGAGATTGGAATCAAATTGGGGAAGAAAACCCAGAAAAGCAAAGGTGGAAAGAAACCCAAAAAGATAAGAAGAGGTTTGAAATTTGATGATTTGGGTTGGCCTGTATAAGGTGTGTCTGGATTCTCTCTCTTGACTGAAACTTGAAGAAGATGGTTCAAAGTTGAAGTGGGGCAAGATAGAGAGGTTCAATCCTTGTTGTTGCCGCTGGTTCTCAAGGATGATTGAAATGAAGAAGTAAGAAAGTAATAAGCAAGGAGGAAGTGATGATGAACATTCATCTTTTGCATTCATGTAAAAAAAAAAAACTTTCTTTTGTTTTTTTTTATTATATAAAAAAAAAAAAGAAAAAAAAAGTAAAGGGTAAATTGATCATTTTAAGTTCAAAATTGCCACCTTGCAACCTCTGTTATGGAGCTAACGGCTCTAGGTACCTATCTTCGGTCGGGTTGAGAACATTTGGTACCGTATTGATATTTTTTGAAGTTCAAGTACCAAGAGTTATAAGGAGGAAAAGGTCGGGCACCATACGGACCATTTTCCCTCCGGAATATATGTTTGTTCTCTACTTAATAAATTAGTAAGGCTGCACGACATGAATGATCTGAGGGTTTCGTATTTAACATTTCATTCTTGGATTTAACTCTAATTAATAATATCTCTCCAGGTCCTCGATCACTAGAGGGAATATAGTTTAACTAGTTCATTTGATCGAGCTGGTCCCGGCCGTCGATCGAGTCTTCGATCTATTAGAATGCTGATATATATACAATCAACAATCTTAAGTGTGAATAAGGAAAATCAATAGGTTTCAATTTAGCTATCACATGGTCCAGTAGAGAGGCTGAATATCGACAACTTGCCTATACTGCTGCTGCTATCTCTTGGATTCGTGCTCTTGTTCTGTGATTTGCCTTTGTCTCTTGCTTGTCCTAAGCTCTAGTGTGATAACATCAGTGCTATTTCTCTTGCATATTTGTCTCGTACGTCATGTTGAAGTTGATTTTCATTATGTTCGCGAGAAGGTGGTTCGACATGAGCTTCACGTGTATATGTACTGCTCATCAAGCAGCAGATATTTTTACCAAAGGGCTTCTTCCCTCTTGCTTCACATTCTTAGTTTCCTGTGTCCTTCTAGGCCACTTCACTTGCGGGGAACTGTTAGTATATCATGTATTGGCATATATCATGTATTGGCATTCCGCACTTTAACAAAACATCTCTCCCATTAATCCCAAGAGTTAGAAGCCCAAGTATGCAGCCCAAGACCATAATTGTTTAATTACAATTGTTCCAATTGTGGTTGTCTTGCTGTTAAAGACCCACTTGAAGACTTGAAGATCAGTTTGTTGCCTTGCTGTTTTGCTTCCCCATCTTAGGTTGCTGGCGTCAAAACACCATACTTAGCAGCAGAAGAAGAGAAGCAACGGCAAGCTCATGCATGGCATCTCTTTCACAAAAGTCATGGTTTATTTCTTGGGTTCCATTTGGGTGTCAGCTTTGATTAAGGAGTTGGAGTGTTTGGCTTCTAGAATTGGTTTTCCCAATTGAAATTAGGGGTATGGGTTTACATGTGCAATCTGCAATTAAGGGTATGGCTTTACCTACTCCAATTGAGCTTAGGGGGTTGTTAAGTGAACTGATTTTCCTCTTCCTTCTATATATACTTGGATACTCTGTTCATTCTCGGTATTGAAAACACTTATGTTTTTCAGTCCCTTTGTTTCTCAAGAGTTTATCTCTTTGGTTTTCTGCTTCTCAAAGTGTCTTGTTTCATGTTGAAAACAATTTGAAAAACACAAAACCATTCGTGCATTCACATTCATCTCTTGCATCCCATGAGGCCTTTTGGGTTCTGCAAGCTTCAAAGGTGAAATCCTCAAGAAGAACTTGCTGCGTTCATAGCTTGTGTCTTTGTTGTGATTTCTGAGTTGTTCACTTGTGTAAACAATTAGCAAGAGTTAAGTACAAACAGTCTAGTGAGTCAGTCTAGAATGGTTGTCGAGTTCAGTGCAATCATTGTGTTGTAATCTTGTAATTTGGTTTCATAGTGAATTGGTTTTGGTCTTTCAAGAGTTAAAGGCCACGCAAATGTTTTCCCTTGATAGGGTGTTTACTGCGTTAACAAAAATCTGTGTTCTTTAATGCTTTAGTTGGTTTGTTTGATTGTTCAATACATTCTGTTCAATATCAGCTCTCAGGATTGATCACCCAGTTGCAATCCCTGAGAAAGTTTTTGAACAAAAAAAATTAGTTGTGAGCCTATTCACCCCCCTCTAGGCTCCTTCTAGGATCTTTAGGAACACTATATGGACAGAAGCACGTCTGCATATATTCCTAAAAGTTCTTGACGTACGTTCTATATCCTTCTGTATCGATCTGTTGCTCAAGTATCAAGCATGGTAAGATTCAGTTTGTAACTTTGCATAAGACTCAAACTCTCTGTATAAATACCAAGGTTCTAAAAATCGGCCTAGGCGGCCGCCTAGGCGCTGGGCGCCTCCATACCTTACGGATTTTAGGCTAATCGATTGAGCTGAGCGCTGGGCTGAAAGTCGGCCGCGTAGGCGTCCTAGGCGGGTCGTCCTGGGTGCTGTGCAACTAGGTTTTTTTTTTCCTAAAGTTAAACTCAAATGGGGTAAGAACCGGATGTCTCAAAGTTCAAAGTCGAAACCTAAGTTATTGTCGCCGTCTCTCCTCTCTCTCTCTCCGGCACCGCGGCACGGCCTCTCTCCCTCTCTCCGGCAAGGCAGCACGACCTCATGACCTCTCTCCTTGAGGACCTTGACTGACTCATCTCTCCGTCTCTCCAATTTCTGGGTTGAAATCGTTAAATTGCAGATTTGGTAAGTTGAATTTTTGGGTTTTGAATCGATCTGTTGTGGGTTTTGAAATGACGCCAAAATCGATCTGTTTCTAACTCTTTCATGAATTTCTGGGTTTTCATTTCAAGTATCGAGCTCGCCTTCAAGTCTTCAACTGGTCGCCTTCTTGGTCCGATATAATCGATACAGAAATCTTCAATTTCTGGGTAAGTTGCTGCCTTGCTTAGTTGCTTTTGGTTCAAATAATGATTATTGATTATTGAATATTGCTTTTGGTTGGATTGAATGGATATTGAATATGCTTCTGTTTTCGACTTGAATTAGATATATTTAGACTTTGATAATGTCTATCTGGGTTTGTCATTCAAATGATGCTGCTGTTTGATTATTGATTAACAGAAGTTGTGTTTATCTGAGATTCCTATTCTGAAACTTTTAGTTATAATATCATGGAGGAAATGGTATGACTTAACAATTGTGAACTAGCCAATTAGGTCACGACATACTTGTTGAATATGTGATTTATAATGATATTGGTGTGTTGCATACTTGCATTATGGTGGTGTTTGTTACTTTGCTTACTAGCCAGCAGCCCTTGCTCTGTATCTGTTTTGAACTTTCAAAATTGTTAAATGCTTTTCCTTTTTTAACTTAATTTCAGCATGCAGTTCTGATCATTTGGTAATTGAATATTTGTTTGCATCTATTTTGGTAATTGAATATTTGTTTGCATCTATTTTGGTAATTGAATATTTGAAATGGTTGTTGAATATTTGTTTTTACTTGTTTAGGATAATAGCGGGCACTACATCTTCCTCGGCATCTAATGCAATGTCTTCAATGGATAGATCATTAAAGCGTGGTTCGGGTGATATTGGATGGGAGTATGCGGAGTTGGCGGATGCTTCAAACTTGGATAGGTTGAAGTGTAAGTTGTGTGGGAAATTGGTGAGTGGTGGAATATATCGAATGAAGCAACATATTGCCCACATCAAGGGAAACATGAATCCTTGTAAAAAGTCTTCGGATGAGGATATAGCCAAATGCAGGAATTTTATTGAAGAGGCAAAGTCTAAGAAGAAACAAAAGAGTAGACATGAAGCAGAAGTGAGGCAAGAAGTCATTCTTGAAGGAGATGAAGACAATGAAGCGAGTCAAGGGACAACAAGAAAGCCGCATACTCTTGGGCCTATGGACCATTTTGCATCCCCCATTGATTCGGATTCTTCATTGGATGGAAGTAGGAAGATAAGGTAACAAAATATCAATGATGCACTTTTCAAGTAAAGAACACATAGTGTGCATCAATACTTGGCTAGATGGGTGTATGAAGCCGGGATTCCTTTTCATGCCATTGATAGTGATAGCTTCAAGAGGTTTGTCGAAGCGGTTGGTCAATTTGGCCCGGGTTACCGACCTCCAAGCCAATACCAATTAAGGGAGCCATTATTGAAGGAAGAGGTAGAGAGAAATAAAAGTTCATTGAAGAAGCAAGAAGAAGAGTGGGCTTTGAATGGTTTCTCTATTATGACCGATGCTTGGAGCGACCGGAAAAGAAGAAGTATCATGAATTTGTGTGTCAATTGTGCGGAACGCACAACTTTTCTTTCTTCTAAGGAAGCATCAGATGAGGCACACACCAGCACATATATTTTTGAATATGTGGACAAGTGCATTGAAGAAATTGGGCCACAAAATGTGGTTCAAGTGGTGACGGACAATGTTTCAAATAATATGGTGGCGGGAGATTTGATGAAGTTGAAGAGGCCAAACATATTTTGGACTTCATGAAACTCACACCTTGAATCTTATGCTTCAAGGAATTGGCAACCAACCTAGATTCAAAGGAGTGATTGAGAAGGCAAAGTGCTTCACCATCTATATTTATGCACACCACAAGACTTTAGCATTGATGAGGAAGTTTACAAAGAAAAGAGATATAGTGAGGCCGGGAGTCACTAGATTTGCAACCGCTTTCCTCACTTTGCAAAGCTTGATGGAGAAGAAGAATGAGTTGAGTGCTATGATTACTAGTGATGAATGGAATGAAAGCAAGCATGCAAAGAGTGTAAAAGGGAAGGCGGCGGTGAATATTGCTTTGAGTGCTTCTTTTTTGAATGGGGTAAGTCTTTGCTTGAAGGTGTTTGCCCCTTTAGTCAAGGTGCTTCACCTTGTTGATGGGGATAGAAAGCCATCAATGGGCTTTGTGTATGGAGAACTACTTAGAGCCAAAGAGGAGATTAAAATGGCATTCAAAGATCAAGAAGTTCACTATCTTCCAATCCTTGACATTGTTGATGGAAAAGCCCGTGATCGACTTGATAGTCCATTGCATTTAGCGGGCTACCTCTTGAACCCTTACTACACATATGCCAATCCAAGCTTTGAGAATGATAATGTGGTCATGGATGGGTTCTTCACTTGTGTTGAGGTATTCTTTCCCGATGACATTCAAACTCAAAGTTTGGTGACAAATGTAGAATTGCACAAGTATTTGAAGAAAGAAGGTGGATTTGGAAGAGCTTTGGCTAAGGCGGGATGCGCACAAAATGATGACAATTATAATCCAGGTAAGAAATACCAACTTATTTTTTTATATAGCCAATTGTTATTGTTTTGTTTGTTTTGCTTTTGGAGTTTGGCTAATTCATAATTGTTGTTGTTTTGTTTATTTTTTTTTTTTTTAGTTTTGTGGTGGAATATTTATGGAAACCTTGTACCAAAATTGCAAAGTATGGCTAAAAGGATACTTTCATTGACCACAAGCTCACCCGGATGTGAGAGAAATTTGAGCGCTTTTGAGGGGGTAAGTACTTATTTAGTTATGCATTTTTGTAAGTTTATAAGCAAGTAGTAATGTAGTTTACTAATTATTTAGAAGGGTTCTTGATCAAAAGCCCCAAAATAAGCTAAAATTATCTCACTTACCCCAACAACAGATTTTTATTCCTACTAACCCAAATTAAAGAGAAATGACTATTATGCCCTCTGCTTAATTAATAAATTACATACTGCCACTGGGTAATCACTTTCTCATCCCCGATCTCTCTCTCTCTCCTCTCTCTCTCTCTCCCCCCAACTGACCTCCAGCTCCGGCAACGTTCCAGCCCCTCCGGCGCTCGACCCAACCCTTCCGGCGTTCGGCGCTTGACCCAAGCACTCTGGACCCAGCCTCTCCGAGGTACAACGTAGGCCTCCCGGCGTTCGACGTAGGCCCTCAGGCGTTCCAAGCCCACCAGCGCTCGACCCAACCCCTCCGGTGCTCGACGAGGGCTCTCCGGAGCTCGATCATGGTTCTCCAGCGTTGGACCAAGGTTCTCCGGTGTCGATGAAGGCTCTCCGGCGCTAGATCAAGGTTCTCCGGCGCTGGACCAAGGTTCTCCGGTGCTGCTAGCAGAGGAAAACGATGATTAGGTTCCTCCAAGCATTCAGGTTTAGGTTCCTCCATAATTTGTTGGGAAATGAAAGTCAATTGTAGTAGATGACTGCAAGTCTATGCATATTCTCAGAACGTGGTAGCAAGTTTTAGAATTGTCTGTGCATATATGAACTAGAGTTTCTTATTTGCCTTAGATGTTAAGCACTCTGTTTCTCTTCTACTGTTTTGTATTTTCTTTGGACGGTGTATTTAGTGCTTGTATTCTGTAATCAAGTTCATGAAAGTTTGTAGAGGATACGTGAAAGAAAGCTTGTTAACTTTATTGAGTGAGGCCCTGCAAGCATTCAGGTTCTTTTGCACTCTAAAAATTGTGTGTATAAATGAGTTCATTTACTTCATTTGGCAATATTTGGATGTTTGATCTTTTACTTTCTGCTTGTTTGTGTAGGTTGCTTTGTCTAGGAAGTCTCCATATGTACAAACTGCCCATAGGGTATAAGGCTCTAACTCTCATCTTAGATTTTCTTCCTTGTTTTTAAATTTTTGAATATCTATTGGGGGGCAATAGACGTCTATTGGAGGACAATAGACGTTTTGAATTGATACAATCTCTTCATTTTTTTCTTTAATCAAAGTTTTATTTGTGTAATTTTAGGAAGATTAGTTCTCATTTCAGTAACCGAAATGTCTATTGGGGGGCAATAGACGTTTTGAATTGATGTAATCTCCTCGTTTTTTTTCTTTAATCAAAGTTTTATTTGTGTAATTTTAGGAAGATTGGTTTCCATTTCGGTAATTGAAACGTCTATTGAGAGACAATAGATGTCTATTGGGGGGCAATAGACCTTTATTGTCCTTATATTGGGGGGCAATACACTGCTGGGCAATAGACGTCTATTGCTCCTCTATTGGGGGCAATAGACGTTTTCAAAAAAATCCGGTGGGCGGCGGCCTGTGACCGGATTCCGGTGGCCGGTGACCGGAATCCGGCGATCGGCTCCGGCGAAGTCTCATATGGTTTTTCTCTCTCTCTCTAAGTAACAAAGGGGTGAGGGGTAAAATGGTATTAAAAAAAATTTAAAACAAAAAAAAAATCTTAATGGGGTATTAGGGAAGACTCCCTTAGAGTGTATTGGGTAAGAGGGAATTAAAAAAACTTAATGGGGTTAGTGGGAAAAAAATCCCTAGAAATGGGGTAAATAGACAAAACCCCTTCTTTATTAGATCATTTTAATTGTAAGAAGTGTTTGTCATTCAAAATGCGAAAAGCTAGGTGTGGAATGCTAAATTCAGTTTTGAATGGTAGAAACTGATGCATGATTGGTAGTGAATTTATCACGGATTCATGATTACCAAATATGTCGGAGACTAATCTAGAATTTGAAGATGTGAGTATGACTTAAACCTATAAGCAATCAAAGAAATTGTCATTTTTTAATTCATAAATATTTAATTTCAGAGTGACCATTTAGGTATGCCGAACTTTCGTTTCGATAGTTTGTTTATGTTTTGTATGGGAGATTTTGATTTTCTAGCTGGTCCCCCTCCTCTTGTATTTCTTTTTCTTCTTCAATAAATTTCAGAGGTTAAGATGACATTTTGCCTCTTTTAACCTTTTTTTTTTTTTTGAATATGTGAACTTTCATTAAGAATGCCCTCAATTGAGGTGTTTACAATCTGCATTTAGAACATCTATGATGCAGCTAGGCATATGATCAAGCCAAACTGTGCTAAATTGTGCCTCAAAGCCTATACCTGCAAGCCTATGGGCCACCATATTACAAGAACGTGGTGCATGCTGGATTTGGACTGAAGGTAAATTTCTTACAGCTCTCTTAATGTCATCAACAAGACCTCCG
This sequence comes from Rosa rugosa, assembly GCF_958449725.1. Taxonomy (NCBI): domain Eukaryota; kingdom Viridiplantae; phylum Streptophyta; class Magnoliopsida; order Rosales; family Rosaceae; genus Rosa; species Rosa rugosa. The sequence continues at coordinate 26,446,182 of NC_084824.1, forward strand.
TTTGCAAGCAAGGAATGATCTGGGCACAAGGCTTCCGCTATTGCCTTAATGCAATCGGATTCAACAATAGCATTTTGAATATGAAGTGAGGCAAGTAAATCAAGGCCAGCACGGATAGCATATAACTCACATTGTTTTGGGGACGCTGCATGTGTGAGCAATAGGTGTAGCAAAAGCCGCGACAAATTGTCCAGAAGCATTGCGTAAAACTCCTCCAAGGCCACCCCTGGTTTGGTTAGATAGGAATGCAGCATCTACATTTAGCTTGAAGGCTCCATTATCAGCCGGTTTCCATCGCTGTCTTTGTTGCTTAACAGGAGATGGCTGACTGGTGTTTCTGGCTTTCTGGAATTCATCCAACCATGTGAAGCTGCTTAATAGAATATCCTGAGCAGATTGCTCAGTGCCATTCCATAAAAAATTGTTACGATTTTTCCATATGGCCCAGATGATCATTAACAATTTCGCAAAAATGTCAGGTGGTAAAGTAAGAGCGCGATCCAACATCCAATCCTTGAAGTTCAAAAAGGGAAGTATAGTATTCTGCAAGTTGAAAGGTGCAGCATGTAGAATTGTAGATGCTATGGGACACTTACAGAAAAGGTGACTTCAGCCCAAAAGAAAAAAAAAGATAAGATCATAAAGTATGGAACCACTTTTGTCATCCGCATTCTTCTCTTAATTATTCTTGTAATAAGACCCAATATGAGAACTATTGTTAATATTCATAAAAACTCAAGGCCAATGATAGGGGGCCTCAATGAGGCCTAAGATTTGTGGCCTTAAATTCTAAATGTCATGCCATATAAGCAAATACAAATTTTATTTTCAATTCCAGATAATATATATATTGCCACATCATACTCTTGCAACACTAACTTTACCCTTTTATATTTCTTTTTAGATGTTTTTTTTTTTTTTGATTGGGGGAGGTTAGCGTTAGTAAGTTAGCAACACACACACCCTTCGGGGGGTATCCCAGCAGAGTCGGACTAATCCCTTCCGAACGCCATGGGCCAAAATGCACCCACTGGCTGGCCCCAAGGCCTCATGGGGTTTCGAAAGCTAGACTTGGGGGTTCCAGACTAGGCCCTTCTACTGCCCCACTATCCCTAGTGGTTTTTTAGATATTAGGGTGAATCAATAATATTAATGAATTTATTTCTCAAAGAATTTTTTTGGCAACTTCTAAGGCGCCGCTCTGACGCTCTCAAACCCTAAACCTAAATACAGCGACCTGTGTCGTTGTCTTGTGCTCATTGGGATCGTCCTTCCCGCTGTTGATCCTCTCTCAGAATGGCCTCTTCCATTGATGCGGTGACTGCCAGTTTTGCTACGTCCCTGGCTCTGGCGGGGGAGGATGTCGTAGACATATCTCGTTTGCATGGATCTGCACCACAGCGCATCTCCCAATCTTTGCTGCTAGCAAAGCCTCTAACGGCGAAACCGTTTGCTACCTCTGACCTCCAACGCCACTTCCAGAGGGTGTGGGTTCTTGATAGTCGTTTCAAAGTCCAGGAACGTGCCCACAAAAACTTTGTGTTTGCGTTTGATCTCAGGAAGGATCGAAATAGGGTGCTGTGGGGAGGACCCTGGTACTTTAATCGTACACCGATGATTATACAGGAGTATGATGGTCTAATGGCTCCCGGTGCGTTGAAGATGGACTCTCTCTTCTTTTGGGTCCGGATCGAAAATATCCCGCCCGCGTTGGAGGTGAAACAAACCATTATCAACGTGGCATCCGTGGCTGGTAAATTTCTTGATATTGACAAGAAGCTCTTTGACAATACTGGCAACATTAGGGTTCGCGTCTCCCATGAGATCTCTAGACCTTTCTTCCTAAAAAGAACTCTAAAGTTAGCTCCTGGCATTGTGGAGGAGATATCTTATTTCTTTGAAAATCTGAATGGAGTCTGTCAGATGTGTCACTTAATCCTTCACGAGAATGGTACATGTCGGATGGCAGCCCAGTCTGACCTACTGCAGGATGAGCAAATGAAAGAAGGAACAAAATTGGATCTGCCTAACCCTTTTTAGAGTGTTGCAAATGGCATGTTTCACAATGGGACTTTTCGTTTCAAGGGCATACAAACCCCGATTTTGCCACCACTGGCTCGCAATCTCTTTGGCACCAAAGATGTCACAAAACAGCGGAAACTGGTGATTCTTCACAGTGCACAGCTAAAAAATTCTGAGGAAAGTGATAAGGCACTTGCACTGGTCCCTTTTGACGAAGCGCAGGTTCTGCCCCAAGAAAAGGAGTCACAGGAATCGTTAAAGCGAGGTAGACCTTCTTCACCCTTTGCTTCTCCAAAGAAACTAAAATTCCTGCTGAATGATGGACTTGAGAGGAAGGGAGATCCTAGCATGCCTCTCAAAAAGGTGAAGATCCCTGCTATGCGTTTTACTGCAAAGTCGTTGGGATTGATAGAAGCACCAGGAGGCATGCTTGTGCCTGCGGAAGTAATGATGCCAAGGGAGGGCACTCAATCTGAACAAGCAGCTACCAAAAAGAAGAGAGGCCGCCCTCTTGGGTCTAGGAACAAGAATCCACCGAAATCCAAGAAGGTACCTGTTGAGGAGGTGTTGAGCACGCTCTACTCGGGCAAGCCTCCTAGCCCTAGCTTAAAGGGCAAAGAGAAATTTTAGTTTGGTTTAAATTTAGCCTATTACTATGCTAACTGTTTCATAGTTGAATAGGCTTGCTTTGAATAAGTGAGCAAGACATGTCAAATGAGTAGACCTATCCTATGTACCACCGTGTTACCTTCACAACTCTCTGTCTGTCTATAGATGGCAGCGGGAGGGTATGTAATGGCTACTCTGGCCTGACCTTTTATAATGAAGATCTCTATGATGATGTTTATTCAAAAATAACATTAATGTATTTAATTAGGTGAAAAGAAAAATATCAGCCGTTAATAATTTATTAATTTAAGGAACATGTCTACAGATTCTTTGACCAACATTTTTCTTCATTTAATTAAATTCTTTCCTATAATTTTTCTTTCCAAATAGCATTAATATATAGAATCAGGTGACATGAAATAAGCATTAAAATTTCTTTCAAAATATTACTTAACTTCATCCAAAAAAATAGAATTAATAAATTGAATTTAGAAAATACCTAAGTCTAAATTAAGAGGTAAGAAAATATTCCATGTTAGTAGCAGTCATTAATTTACCATCTACAATCTAAATATAAGGGAAAAAAAAAACAAAAAAATAATAAACTCAGATCTAACATTTAAATCCTAGCTACAGAGAAAAAATATTAACAAATGAATATATATAATCATATGATATATATTTTTCACATTATATTTTCAAAATTTGCAAGAACCCAACAAAGTTCGACTTCAATAAGCATCCAATATATTAGATAATAAACTATCGTCGAGCAACGCAAACCCTAGCATTGAGAATAGAGAGCGGCGGCGACTTCCGTTGGCTCTAGCAGTGGTGTCGCCTCGTCGCCAAGGTTCTAAAAACGCTAGGCGCTAGTCGGGCGGAAGGCCGGGGACTATCGCCTAGGGGCCTATGCGGTTTTTTTTATTTTTTTATAACATATAATTATATAAATAAAAATATAAAAGGTATTATAATGTTTGAAAATAGTAATAATACTCAAAATATAGATAAAATGTTCAACAACAATGAGATAATGAGTTCTTAGAAATAAAAAAAAAAAATTGCAAATTTGATTCTTCCAAGCCTAATCCTCAAATTCTCCTTCTCCATATCCCTCTAGTACCCCCTCCTCATCGGACTCAAACTCAAAATCCATCTCATCTTCTTCCTCTTCATCCGATACAAAATCCTCCTCATGAAGTTCTCTAATTTCTTGAAGTCTACAACTTCTCCTAGGCTCTAAGCTACTATCCACTCCCAATCCCGATCCCTCTCCAACTACTTCACTAGTAAGATCGGACTCAACATCTTCATCACCACCATCCACAATCCATCCTTGGGCCATAGTAGCTTCACTAGCAAGTAATACATCCACATTCTTCTCTTCTTGTTGATGATCTTGGCATTGAATTGGACATAAACTAAATTGTTTAACCTCGTTGTATCTAATCTATTCCTTTTCTTTGTATGGATCTACATAAAGAAAAAAAAATTAGTATATTATGAGTTTCTAAATAGGGGTTTTGTCTATTTACCCCATTTCTAGGGATTTTTTTCCCACTAACCCCATTAAGTTTTTTTAATTCCCTCTTACCCAATACACTCTAAGGGAGTCTTCCCTAATACCCCATTAAGATTTTTTTTTTGTTTTAAATTTTTTTTAATACCATTTTACCCCTCACCCCTTTGTTACTTAGAGAGAGAGAGAAAAACCATATGAGACTTCGCCGGAGCCGATCGCCGGATTCCGGTCACCGGCCACCGGAATCCGGTCACAGGCCGCCGCCCACCGGATTTTTTTGAAAACGTCTATTGCCCCCAATAGAGGAGCAATAGACGTCTATTGCCCAGCAGTGTATTGCCCCCCAATATAAGGACAATAAAGGTCTATTGCCCCCCAATAGACATCTATTGTCTCTCAATAGACGTTTCAATTACCGAAATGGAAACCAATCTTCCTAAAATTACACAAATAAAACTTTGATTAAAGAAAAAAAACGAGGAGATTACATCAATTCAAAACGTCTATTGCCCCCCAATAGACATTTCAGTTACTGAAATGAGAACTAATCTTCCTAAAATTACACAAATAAAACTTTGATTAAAGAAAAAAATGAAGAGATTGTATCAATTCAAAACGTCTATTGTCCTCCAATAGACGTCTATTGCCCCCCAATAGATATTCAAAAATTTAAAAACAAGGAAGAAAATCTAAGATGAGAGTTAGAGCCTTATACCCTATGGGCAGTTTGTACTTATGGAGACTTCCTAGACAAAGCAACCTACACAAACAAGCAGAAAGTAAAAGATCAAACATCCAAATATTGCCAAATGAAGTAAATGAACTCATTTATACACACAATTTTTAGAGTGCAAAAGAACCTGAATGCTTGCAGGGCCTCACTCAATAAAGTTAACAAGCTTTCTTTCACGTATCCTCTACAAACTTTCATGAACTTGATTACAGAATACAAGCACTAAATACACCGTCCAAAGAAAATACAAAACAGTAGAAGAGAAACAGAGTGCTTAACATCTAAGGCAAATAAGAAACTCTAGTTCATATATGCACAGACAATTCTAAAACTTGCTACCACGTTCTGAGAATATGCATAGACTTGCAGTCATCTACTACAATCGACTTTCATTTCCCAACAAATTATGGAGGAACCTAAACCTGAATGCTTGGAGGAACCTAATCATCGTTTTCCTCTGCTAGCAGCACCGGAGAACCTTGGTCCAGCGCCGGAGAACCTTGATCTAGCGCCGGAGAGCCTTCATCTGTAATACCCGAAAAATTCAAATTAATGTCCGATGACATTTTGGAAATGATTTCGTAGGCGTGGGCACGAATACGAAACTGGGAGAAGTGGTGTGAATTAGTTTGAACGATTTTATTTCGAAATCGTACGTATTTAGGGGCGTCTCAAAAATCGACTTTTTATACGTACCAAATTTGGGGAAAACTTCCTTCATGAAAGTTGTAGAGCTCGTCGATACGATCTCGTGCATATGTGGAACGCAATATTCGGAGTTCGTATGAATAAGTTATGAATATTTGAAAATTGGGAATTTTCTATAAATATCAAAAAATGTTGACTTTTTTTCATTAAGGACGAAAACATGTTGAATTTGCGGAATAGTCCCCGCGTTTCCTCTCCGTTCTCTCTCTCGTGCGTCCCTCAGACCCGACGGGTCGCGACCGACCCGACTCGGTCGGAACGGACACTTCCCCGACGCCACCGCCACCGGACCCGCACCAGACCGGCACGCCTTGCCGAGGGTAGCTGTTCTGTGGCCTCGCCCCGCCCCGCCGCTGCCTCCAAGCCGAGATCAAAGCCCGACCCGAGTGCAAAACGGACCCAGCCGGAAAACCAATTTTCCGACATCACCTCGGCCGATCCTCCCCATTTTCGTGATCTCCTCTTCCTTCTGATCATCCCCATATAAGCCTTGCATGACGATTTTGAGTGTAGACCGCTAGATCAAGGTTTGACTTTTTGGACGCCTCTGATTCAATCTAGGATCTGATCGTGCGGCCGAGATTAATCCAACTTCAACGTTTGATCTAGGACGATCTAGACCTTGTCTCAGAAAAAGTCAGGTATTAAAGTGGTTCAATTCTGTATTTTGAAGAAGTTTGTAGTTGACAACTTTAGCATCTGAGGTGGTTGGCCGGCGTTGACCGCAGCGTTGACCGCCGTCTGACCTCCGCATGTGGCGGCGCGTCGGACCATATTTTGAGTTTATATTATCTGGACGGTGATCTATGCATCCATACGAGCGTTTTGATATATTACAAGGTTATGTTAGAAAAAGTTGGTAAATAGTGGATTTACGTTTTTACGTTACTATTTACGGTTTTTACGTTTTATCTTCGGTTTACGATCTGCGAAGATCAGACCATCGGTTTTACTTCAAATTTTAGTATGTTGATCGTATGACTGTCCCGGTGACTTTGTGAGGTCACGGGCGAAGATCCGACCGTTGGATCTTCGTATAATTGAGAAATAGTGATTCGGAAGGCGATTCGTGAGAATCCGACCGTCGGATTTTCATATAATTTTGTGGAGATGTTAGTAAGGGCGATTCAGGAAGATCTGACCGTTGGATCTTCGTGATAATTTTGGAGGATGATCCTAAGGGCGATCCGTGAGGATCCGACCGTTGGATCATCATATAAATTTGATCTGACCGTTGGATCATCATTAAATTAGAATCCGACCGTTGGATTTCTGTATATGTGTGGTCTATGAATGATTTCTAAGTTAAGATCGTGTTTGACTAGGTGGTTGATGGATTGATTGGTGAACGATTTCGGATCGTTGTTTTTGAGCTGTTAAGAAGACGCAGCGGGAATTTAGAGGTGAGTAAACCTCACGTGGTTCATATTACGAACCGAATAAATTTATTTACCTTATTTTGTCGTAATTGTGTGAAAATATTATGGGATAAATATTTGTTTTAAAATCATATGGACTTGATCAATTACGGTCCATAGGTAAGTAAAATGGTTTTAATTATACAAAATGAATTTCACGATTTTCTTGTGTGAACTATAGTTGGTATTAGTGGTCATTCCTGAGTGGGTGATTACGTATATATATATTTACGTGATTATATGTGGAATGGTGTGACATTGAAGAGTGTGGAATTTGGGATGATTAAAATACTATGAATTGAAATTTGACTTATCATATTTATATGTGATGATCATGATTGATGAGTGCTTGTTAATATTCATGATTTACATTGGAGTATGTATAGAGTTGGAGAATGTAGGATTCTGAGGACGAGGTGTCCGAAGTTTGACGGTTATGGATAACCGGAGTGTTTGTGTACTGAGGACGGGGATGTCCAAAGTGCGACGGTTTATTATTAACCAAAGTTGTGTACTGAGGACGGGGATGTCCAAAGTGCGACGGTTTATTATTAACCGAAGTTGTGTACCGAGGACGGGGATGTCCAAAGTGCGACGGTTTATTATTAACCGAAGTATATGGTGCTGAGGACGGGGATGTCCAAAGCGCGACGGTTATAGTGTTAACCGAAGTATTTTTGCCGTTGCTTGACCCTAGGCCAAGGTGTCAGAGGTAACGAGGCAGTTAGAGCTCTAACGTGTTATTGGGATGGACCAGAGTGGTGTTATGTGGGTTGGGTGTTTGCAGGACCAGTGTGGTGTATTGTGATTTGAGGATTGTGAAAATGTATTCCTTGTGGTTTTCCATGAGTGGTTTGATGTCTCTTTGCAGACGTAATACTGTTGAATTTTACTTGAATTGTAATTTAATAAATCAACAGTTCTTTCTTGTTTACTCATACTGGCTGTAAAAAGCTTACCGGGTTTTGTGTTGTTGCAACTCCCGGTACACTATTCAAATTGTGTAGCGGGTAATCCTACAGGACAGGAGAACCAGGACGGTGATCGTGCGGTTAGAGCAATGGTTATAGTTTTACAGCAATTGTAATAGTGAGGCGAGTTAAGCTCATTTGAGCCTTACAATTTGATTTGGTGGGAGTGTGCTGTAATAAATAACTTGAGGATTTGGGTTATTGTAAATTTGAGAGTTGTGAAGTGTGGTTGTTTGTGAGAAAAAAATTCAGGATATTAGTTGTAATTTGTTATTATTCATGTTTCGGATTTGAATTGATTATTCAAAATTCGGGGCGTGACAGTTTGGTATCAGAGCGTAAGGTACATATTTGGTGATAATCAGTACTCCCCGAGTGATGGCCCGTCTGCAGCGGATCCCCATCATATACTCTTCGGTACTGGTATAATCATTGGGTATGTCTTAGTATGGGGTCTAGACAGCGTGTATGTCTGTAGGACGGTAGAGTTGTCTTCTAAGTTCGTATTAGAATAAGTTTAGTTTCCGCAGGTTGTAATCTTCGAGGAATAGAGACCTCTAGATTTAACTCTGATGAGTCGGTGAGATTTGTTTTATGGAAGTGAGGTCCTTTTGGATGTTGAAGTGTTGGTTGAAGGCATGATGTTGACCTATGCACGTACCTAGTGTGGATACGGGTATGAATTGTTATAAATTTTGTCTTCTTAAGTTGGACATACAGATGTTTGGATGGGATGTACGTATCAAGGATTAAATACCTTGTTTTGTATTGAGATGTCCTTGTGGAGTTTGTTAGTAGGGTTGAGGTTAGGGAAGAAATTATTGTGGTTACTTCTTCCTTGTGCTTGTAAGTTGTTAAGCAGGATTTAAGGTGCGAGACAAGAATTTTATTTTGTGCTCGATGGTTAGAGATGAGAGACCATTGTTTTGGGTTGTCGTTGAGTACTATAATTCCTTCAGAATCAGGATTGTTGGTAGAATTGGAATTAGTAGTAGTTTTGATGATTCGGAATTTGAATTGAGTTCGCGAGATGTGTCTTATATACGTGGTTGATGTTGCTTGCATCATTTTGGAACGATACGTTACGATTCACAAGGAAAACTGGATTTGAAATTTATTCATTTGAACACCATGGGTTGATGACCTGACCGTGACTTGTGAATATAGTTTTGTTCAAGTGAATGAAATTGAATTTTGTGGCCTTTGTGTGGTGAACTAGTTTTCTTGAGTTTTGGATCGTAGTATGGAGATGGACTGCAGTGAATTTGAAGTTGTTGTGTGTTTTAAGTTTAAGTAGGCGGGACACTTAAAGTTTTGCAATGGAGTTGATTTTGGTGTAATTAATTGGGAGAGTTTGAATCAGTTCTTGTGAATGATGTTGGATGAGAGTGTGTGCCTTTGGTGATTGATTTTAAGTGATATAGTTAAACGCAATTTCAGATATTGATTTTAGTGACTTTGTTAGGTATCCATAGTGGTTCAAGTGAATTACTATGTGATATGGAGTTTGATTCGATTTCTGAATCGCTAAATGTTAGGGATTGAATTGTGGTGAGTTTTTGTTGAAGCGATTGATAGATGGAATTATCGAGATTCTATAAGAGTTGTAAGAGTAACTCTAAAGACGTGGGTTTTTCCTAGCTAACTCAGGAAGTGTTTAGCTTTATTAATCCCTAATTCTAGCGACGAAATTATTGTGTTTGGTTTGACTCAGAGGATACTAGCTTGACCTCTGTGTGACTTAATTGATTGCTAGGTTTAGAATGATTGTTTGTGATAAATCATTTTGAAAGATGTGTGCAGCAGAGTTCTCGATGGTTTTGAAAAGAGTATTGAGTGACCAAGGTTCGATCCTTGGTGTTGTTGTTGGTTAAACAAAAAGAAAAAAAAACATGCACACAATCTTATTGATTTTATATTACAAAAAGGGAAACGAGGACTATGCTATACTAAGCCTAGTCAGCAGCTCCGGATGGGTTGAGGCTGAGCTCAAGAGAAACGTTAGAGCCACTGTGGTAACCGCCTGAGCCACCAAATAGTAACCAAATGCGCTACCTTCCTCGGAAGTAGTCTTCGGGTTACCAAAGACGTCCTCGCCGTGCACGGGGAACAGAGGAAGAGTTTCAACCTCCTGGTGATCTCCTCCTCGTTGTTGCAGGGATGTTTGTCCTCCTGTTGTGCCAAAAGAGTTGTACTGGTATTAGTGTTGAAGTGTGAGGAAGAATTTGAAACAAAATTTAAATCAAGAAATCCTTCATTACCAGTAGAATAGGTGGAACCAAAGTTGAGATCAATGGATCTACCATCATCAGTAGAACTAGTGGACCCAAAATTGATGTCGATGGATCCACCAGCTGGCCCAAAATTGATGTCGATGGATCCACCAGCACCAGTAGAACCAGTGGACCCAAAATTGAGATCGATGGATCCACCAGTACCAAGAGAACTAGTTCCCATGGGCACTGGAGCAGCCTGATTACACCTATTCATCTGCTTCTCTCGAGCCCTGACGTTCTGGAACCAAAAGTAAATGTTCTTACCCTCAACATGTCCATACTGGTTCAGCTGGAGGCAGATCTCGTGAATGTGCTCTGTAGATGGGCACTTAAATCCCTTGACGTAGTAAAGATCCTTGAGGATTCTTATTTGTTCTGGAGTAGGAATCCATCTGGTACGGCTTCGCCAGAAATCCATGTTGGCACTACTTCCAGCTGCTTGGGTGTTTCCTCCCTCCTCTGTTGGTTGCTGTTGTTGTGGTTCCATTTGTTGCGGGGTTTGGAGCTCCATTAGTTGCAGAGTTCGTGGCTCTTGGGTCATGAGGTGAGAGGATGTGAATATCGAGGAATACATGGTTTAGTGTTTGAGGGAGATTTTGTTAGAAGGATTGGAGTTGTTGAACTGGTGATTGGAGATCTGAGATTCTCAGAGGAAAGATGAAATCGAATCTTCAAATGGGAGAGAAGATCAGAAGAGAAGGATTGAAATTGATGAAGAAAGGATTTGAGTTTCGAGAGGAAGACTGCAGAGTTTGAGAGAGAATGGCTGGGGAAAAAATTCTTTTCTTTGGTGTGAACAGTTTTTCTCCAGGATGCACCTATTTATAGAACGAGGTGAGCAGATCTCCACCGTTGGATGGACGATCTCTGAGATTCAATCTACGCGTTGGATTAAAGTCATCCGAAAACCCGGAAAAGTTGTTGGCGCGTGGAGAGCGTGTAAGGGGACAGGCCGAACCTCGAGACGCTGTGGCAGACAGCTTTAGCCGAAAGTGATTTGCTTTCCGTAAATCACGGAAGAGACGTGTCGTGGCACGTGGAGTGTACCGACAGTTTGTTGTTATTCTATCGCTTATGATAGAATAAATAAAAGAAGTTGCATGGATAGTAACGAGAGCAGCTGGTGCTCTAGTGGTTGAAGAGCAAGGCTCTTGTACAAGAGGTCAGAGGTTCGAACCTTGCCTCTCGTTTATTTTTATTATGTTCTCTTATGACATAATAAGTATAACATTTGTACACATTATATTAAGCACAACTTGTGCTCCAGTGGTTGGGGACAAAGGTTTCGTGCAGCAGGTTGAGGTTTCGAACATTGCCTCCCCCGTTATTTTATTTATGTCGCTTATGACATAATAAATATAACACGTGAGCATATATTAATGAAGGCAGCTCTTGTTTCAGTGGTTGGGAGCAAAACCTTCGTGTTCGAGGTCTGGAGTTCGAACCTTACCTCTTACAAATATTTTTGGATCTCGTATATGCTTGATATACGGACGTATATACGGTATGTACGGTATACGTACGTATATACGGTCTGTACGGTATACATACGTATATACGGTCTGTACGGTATGCATACGTATATACAGTTGTACAGTATGCATATGTATATACGGTATACCTACGGTATGTACAATTTCATACCGTAGCCGAGCTGGAAATAGTAAGCCCAATTGTTCGGCCCGATTTGTAGGCCTAAATAGTAAGCCCAATTGTTCGGCCGATTGGTAGGCCCAAATAGTAAGCCCAATTGTTCGGCCCGATTTGTAGGCCTAAATAGTAAGCCCAATTGTTCGGCCGATTGGTAGGCCCAAATAGTAAGCCCAATTGTTCGGCCTGAATGGTAGGCCCAAATGTTAAACCCAATTTGGTTCGGGCCGGTTCGAAATGTGGATGGTTCGGTTTCTTTGGCCCAATTGGCCAGCCCTAATGCTTAGCCCAAGGATTGAGCAAGCCCAAGTCATCATCACTGGGTAACATATTTTATTGGCATGCTTTTGGGGACGAATTGTTTTGAGTGATGCATCTCTATTGTTGTGTAGAATGGTGCATGCTTGAGTTTTACTATAGAGACTTACCGTGATGCTAATTGAGTAGCGAAACACTTTGTGGGAGTGTTTACTGTGCTTGTATGCCAGTACAAAGTGTTGATCTATGTGAGGATCTATGAGATGATCCATGTGACGATTTTGTGTATGTGATGTGGAGTGTTGTTGAGCAGTTGTTGTGTGAGTTTACGTTTGTGATGAAAGGATTTAGTGGCCATAGGAATGTATTTTTATACAAAGAGCTGAGGCTCTGTAGATTACTACAGATTTGGAAAAGATGGAGATTCTATGGTTAGGCCAACCTTAATCGAGAGGAATTGACTTGCGCTTAAATTTCGGGACGAAATTTCTTTAAGGAGGGTAGATTGTAATACCCGAAAAATTCAAATTAATGTCCGATGACATTTTGGAAATGATTTCGTAGGCGTGGGCACGAATACGAAACTGGGAGAAGTGGTGTGAATTAGTTTGAACGATTTTATTTCGAAATCGTACGTATTTAGGGGCGTCTCAAAAATCGACTTTTTATACGTACCAAATTTGGGGAAAACTTCCTTCATGAAAGTTGTAGAGCTCGTCGATACGATCTCGTGCATATGTGGAACGCAATATTCGGAGTTCGTATGAATAAGTTATGAATATTTGAAAATTGGGAATTTTCTATAAATATCAAAAAATGTTGACTTTTTTTCATTAAGGACGAAAACATGTTGAATTTGCGGAATAGTCCCCGCGTTTCCTCTCCGTTCTCTCTCTCGTGCGTCCCTCAGACCCGACGGGTCGCGACCGACCCGACTCGGTCGGAACGGACACTTCCCCGACGCCACCGCCACCGGACCCGCACCAGACCGGCACGCCTTGCCGAGGGTAGCTGTTCTGTGGCCTCGCCCCGCCCCGCCGCTGCCTCCAAGCCGAGATCAAAGCCCGACCCGAGTGCAAAACGGACCCAGCCGGAAAACCAATTTTCCGACATCACCTCGGCCGATCCTCCCCATTTTCGTGATCTCCTCTTCCTTCTGATCATCCCCATATAAGCCTTGCATGACGATTTTGAGTGTAGACCGCTAGATCAAGGTTTGACTTTTTGGACGCCTCTGATTCAATCTAGGATCTGATCGTGCGGCCGAGATTAATCCAACTTCAACGTTTGATCTAGGACGATCTAGACCTTGTCTCAGAAAAAGTCAGGTATTAAAGTGGTTCAATTCTGTATTTTGAAGAAGTTTGTAGTTGACAACTTTAGCATCTGAGGTGGTTGGCCGGCGTTGACCGCCGCGTTGACCGCCGTCTGACCTCCGCATGTGGCGGCGCGTCGGACCATATTTTGAGTTTATATTATCTGGACGGTGATCTATGCATCCATACGAGCGTTTTGATATATTACAAGGTTATGTTAGAAAAAGTTGGTAAATAGTGGATTTACGTTTTTACGTTACTATTTACGGTTTTTACGTTTTATCTTCGGTTTACGATCTGCGAAGATCAGACCATCGGTTTTACTTCAAATTTTAGTATGTTGATCGTATGACTGTCCCGGTGACTTTGTGAGGTCACGGGCGAAGATCCGACCGTTGGATCTTCGTATAATTGAGAAATAGTGATTCGGAAGGCGATTCGTGAGAATCCGACCGTCGGATTTTCATATAATTTTGTGGAGATGTTAGTAAGGGCGATTCAGGAAGATCTGACCGTTGGATCTTCGTGATAATTTTGGAGGATGATCCTAAGGGCGATCCGTGAGGATCCGACCGTTGGATCATCATATAAATTTGATCTGACCGTTGGATCATCATTAAATTAGAATCCGACCGTTGGATTTCTGTATATGTGTGGTCTATGAATGATTTCTAAGTTAAGATCGTGTTTGACTAGGTGGTTGATGGATTGATTTGGTGAACGATTTCGGATCGTTGTTTTTGAGCTGTTAAGAAGACGCAGCGGGAATTTAGAGGTGAGTAAACCTCACGTGGTTCATATTACGAACCGAATAAATTTATTTACCTTATTTTGTCGTAATTGTGTGAAAATATTATGGGATAAATATTTGTTTTAAAATCATATGGACTTGATCAATTACGGTCCATAGGTAAGTAAAATGGTTTTAATTATACAAAATGAATTTCACGATTTTCTTGTGTGAACTATAGTTGGTATTAGTGGTCATTCCTGAGTGGGTGATTACGTATATATATATTTACGTGATTATATGTGGAATGGTGTGACATTGAAGAGTGTGGAATTTGGGATGATTAAAATACTATGAATTGAAATTTGACTTATCATATTTATATGTGATGATCATGATTGATGAGTGCTTGTTAATATTTATGATTTACATTGGAGTATGTATAGAGTTGGAGAATGTAGGATTCTGAGGACGAGGTGTCCGAAGTTTGACGGTTATGGATAACCGGAGTGTTTGTGTACTGAGGACGGGGATGTCCAAAGTGCGACGGTTTATTATTAACCGAAGTTGTGTACTGAGGACGGGGATGTCCAAAGTGCGACGGTTTATTATTAACCGAAGTTGTGTACCGAGGACGGGGATGTCCAAAGTGCGACGGTTTATTATTAACCGAAGTATATGGTGCTGAGGACGGGGATGTCCAAAGCGCGACGGTTATAGTGTTAACCGAAGTATTTTTGCCGTTGCTTGACCCTAGGCCAAGGTGTCAGAGGTAACGAGGCAGTTAGAGCTCTAACGTGTTATTGGGATGGACCAGAGTGGTGTTATGTGGGTTGGGTGTTTGCAGGACCAGTGTGGTGTATTGTGATTTGAGGATTGTGAAAATGTATTCCTTGTGGTTTTCCATGAGTGGTTTGATGTCTCTTTGCAGACGTAATACTGTTGAATTTTACTTGAATTGTAATTTAATAAATCAACAGTTCTTTCTTGTTTACTCATACTGGCTGTAAAAAGCTTACCGGGTTTTGTGTTGTTGCAACTCCCGGTACACTATTCAAATTGTGTAGCGGGTAATCCTACAGGACAGGAGAACCAGGACGGTGATCGTGCGGTTAGAGCAATGGTTATAGTTTTACAGCAATTGTAATAGTGAGGCGAGTTAAGCTCATTTGAGCCTTACAATTTGATTTGGTGGGAGTGTGCTGTAATAAATAACTTGAGGATTTGGGTTATTGTAAATTTGAGAGTTGTGAAGTGTGGTTGTTTGTGAGAAAAAAATTCAGGATGTTAGTTGTAATTTGTTATTATTCATGTTTCGGATTTGAATTGATTATTCAAAATTCGGGGCGTGACATCATCGACACCGGAGAACCTTGGTCCAACGCTGGAGAACCATGATCGAGCTCCGGAGAGCCCTCGTCGAGCACCGGAGGGGTTGGGTCGAGCGCTGGTGGGCTTGGAACGCCTGAGGGCCTACGTCGAACGCCGGGAGGCCTACGTTGTACCTCGGAGAGGCTGGGTCCAGAGTGCTTGGGTCAAGCGCCGAACGCCGGAAGGGCTGGGTCGAGCGCCGGAGGGGCTGGAACGTTGCCGGAGCTGGAGGTCAGTTGGGGGGAGAGAGAGAGAGAGGAGAGAGAGAGAGATCGGGGATGAGAAAGTGATTACCCAGTGGCAGTATGTAATTTATTAATTAAGCAGAGGGCATAATAGTCATTTCTCTTTAATTTGGGTTAGTAGGAATAAAAATCTGTTGTTGGGGTAAGTGAGATAATTTTAGCTTATTTTGGGGCTTTTGATCAAGAACCCTAAAGAATTATCACACTCAACTTGCAATAAAAATTTGGTTTCAATCAAACAGGCAGAACAATCCTTAAATAATTTTACAATCCACAAAGTCACCAATATACATTGGTTTTATTTCTTTCAAAACGTACATTAACATCCACCATAGTAGCCATATAGCTATAGCAGGAAAATTCAAATCATAAGTCTAGCTAGGTAATGCCCAAGCATCACAGTGCATCGGCCATGCCCCCTTCTTTATTCTAGCGAAAGATAACATAACATAGTCCATCATTACTAGTATTGAAGGACTTAAAACACCAATTAAGCCAGCACTTAATGATGTGCAATAGGACCGTCAGTGTGGCAGCACTTGTAACTGATAATAGTCTCCATACTACGGTGGCAATCAGGGCACTTCATCGAATCTGGAACCTTTCCGTTAGACCCCGGAATGTCCACACGGCAGCAAGGTTGACGGCTACCTTGAATAATCGTCCCATAGTAGGTTGTGAAACAAAACTCAAACCCGTTCTCCTTGACAGGGTCCTTCCATTTCTCAAAGTCCTCTACCACCTTCAACACCGAGACACCATGAGCCGTGACCAACACAGTCGACCCTTTGCAAAGCACTGCCCATCCACTTTCGTTTTTGTAAGAGAGAAGCTTCTGGATTTCTTCACTGACCGAGTCGACCTGCCATTGGCCTGTGGTTAAGAACAGGCTTTCTACACCGGTCCAGAAGCGGCCTAGAACGCCATGGTCATCTTCTCCTTTGCTGTCTTTTCCAACGCAAACCAATTCTATCTTTGCTTCCTTGAAGATTGGATCTTTTGCAAGGGCAGTTGCTCTATTTTTAAAATTCTGAATCCATACGTTGTCTTTACCGCCATAGAAGAAGATGTACTTATTTTCTTTGATCTGTTTGAGGATAACAAATTTAATTGTCATTGTTGACAACAACTTTTTCCTCAACTATTGTGTAATTGCTTCATTATTCAATAAATATGGTCTTTCAATAATGTTACAAATGTGAATGTAGCGAAACTGTATTAATAATTAATGGAGATTGACTTCTAGTTCCGTGCGGTAGACCTGATGATCGTGAATAAGTGTACGACTAGTTGTCCTACCATTTCATGGAGTTGATTCATTAATGTAATGTGTTGATGCAGTAATGCACTGCGAGGTAGAAAGTAATAAAGGCAATAAATAGTAACTCGTGAGTTTAAATATGCACTTTGATCGGTAGAAGAAAATTACCCAAGTGGGCAGAGATGGGTGGATTCCGTTAACAACGGAGGAAACCCATTGTTCTCCATCAGAATGTGACAGTTCTGCTTCTCTTGTCTCTGTGAAAGGGAAGGCCTTTACTCCCCATACCCGAACCATGTGGACAGCGTTAGGGTGTTCGACCTTTCCATGTGGGTTCATCACCACCATCGTAGGCCTACCCTTGAAGTTCCAGTCCTTCTTGATGTACTTGATGCCTGCTATAGGTCCAGGGTACTGCACCGTAAACCACGGCATCTTGTTCTTCAGGATATCGAACTTCTTTCTCAGGTCATCAGTCCATTGCTCCACAATTGGTATCCAGACAATGTTATACTGATTGTCTTTCTTTGTGAACTCGTGGATCGGTTTTAGAATCGAAATGTCGTCATCCGTAATGTCTAGACTGGAAATGAACAATAGCACATTCTTCCTGCTTAGGATGTTGATGTTAACCTGTTAAACCAATTAGTCACGATTAAACTTCACTATAGTAGTAACAATTTGTAGAGAAGTGATGTCACTAGAGATGATTTGCAAACCGTTTGCTTAGTTGAACCATCGACGAGTGGCTGGACATTATCCTTTGTAAATATTAATCCCTTGAAAACCTCCATAATTTCAGTAGGCGTTTGGAACAATTTCTTGATCCTTATGTAAGTCTCTTCCTCCTCTGCATTATACAGCAATAATAACTCTTCAACATATCATTTCCAAGGGCAACCAATTGAATATAATTAAATTCAATTAAACTAGTAACCCACCAATATATGTTTTGCAACCTCTCAGCTGAATCGGTAGCTTGTTAAGGACATAGTGAATTTTTTGAGAATAGGGGGCTAGATCAAACTCCTTGTCCCTGAAAACATTGGTAAATATAATAAATTAAATTGCCAGCTATAAATTAAATGGGGGTAAATATTATAAACTGGTACATGATAGTATTCAATATTCAATGTCCAACAACACAATACAACATATTTACATACGGTTAATAACTTAATATTATTTGTTGTAAATGGATGTGAAATAATTCAGTAAAACGATGGAGAAGAACTTACTCATCACTAGTTAGTATAGTGATCTTAGTGGCACAAGCAACAACAGTGATGATAGCCCAATAGACATCAACCGGAATATGTTCCGATGCTATCGACAAACCGGGGAATTCTTTTGGGAGATAACGGGAATACTAATTGAACTGGTCGATGCATTCGATCACTTGTAGTGTGTCCTTGATCAGATTGTTAAGCTGAAGAATTGATTGCCTGCGCTTTTGCAGCTCCGTTGGCTTGAGAAGAACAGGGACTCGTTTGAGGATTGCAATTGATTTGGCAAGGTGGTCTGATTCGCGAAGCTGCGCAAGGAGCCAGAATTCACCATATTCCATAGCAAAAGCAGCTAGGGTCAGTGATGCCTTTGCTTCCCATGAATACTTTGAGAGCTTGTTGAGTATTGCCACTGTTGTGTTGTGGGCGATTTCGTCACCAGGAGGCTTGCATTGCATCTGAAAAATTCAAATATGTCACATTGTCACTGTGAAACTATAAAAACAATTTACAATATTTATGGTGAAAATTATGGATTTTCACAAGTAATGACTAATGACCTCGCAGGAGATTCCCTTTAGAGTGCACAATGGTACGCTAAACCCGGCTTTGGGGTTTTTCTCCTCTATGTTGTCCACATGCACTTGGATACCCTGCAACAACCACAAGAATGTAGCAGTCACTACCAAAACAAGAACAAAAACGGCATTTTCTATCAACTAAAAAATCATTGGTCATTCTTGCACACATTATAATCACGAAATATATAGTTATATACCTGCACTATTTCATCAACATTTTGGGTTGCATGCTTGATGATATTCTCAACAATGATGAAGAGAGAATCATCATCCAAGGTCTCATCAGCATGGACATGAGTCGTGTAAATCTCCTGCAAGATCTGCTTGTCAGACATGGCAAACAGGCTAAACTCCTCATCAATGGTTTTGTGAGGAGCGTGGACTGCTGCGGCTACCTTGGTAGCCACATTGTATGCTAGGCCTAACATGATGATGGTGGCTTAAAGGCAGGGATGGAGAGAACAAAGAATGCTACGCTTATCGTTAATGGCTTGTGTTTGCTGTTGGTGGTGCAGTGGTGCTGCTCTTGCAACAGGGATATTTATAGCCATATTTAGGTTGTATGTAGTCCCTGAGTTGGCTCCGTTTGAAGATTATTCCACGTGAAGGGTTTGGATTGAACTTTGAGAACCAGATAACAAGTTAACAACACACGTGAATTTAATGTTGGAACCCTAATTAACTGTGTTTGCTGGTAGTTTTCATGCATTTGCCAGCTACGTACACCCAAAGAGAACAGATAATAAGGGTCTTTATCCAATAATATCTAATTAAACGCAGATAAATTTCCCAAAATACCCTCATCTACACAAAACAAACCCAGCAACCTCTTATTCCCTTTCTCTTCTCATAAGTTAGGAACAGCACTCTAGGGTTCGAGATTCATGTTCCGGTGGGAACGCTTCAGTTTGAAACATATTTGATGAGTTTTTCAATTAATTATCTAAATAAAATAAAAGAATATATTATTAAAGAGGAGAAATTCTTTCAAGAGTTGAGAAAGGTACAAATCATCTTCACAGCTGAATAGGCAATCATCTCAATGGAATTGATTTGTTGTCTCTAACCCCAAGATCAAGAAGAAATATTCATTGCATAATGGATTCCACTAGTTGATTGAGGCAAGAATAAATTTATTAAGACTTCTCTCCACATAAATCAATCCTTAGTGACGTTACTGCTGGGTATAGAATAGAAAAACTCAATGGGTGTTCAGCGATGGGGCAATAATGGAAAAACTAATTGAGTTTATTATATATTTTAAATTTAAATAAGTTGCTGAATATATTTAGATTTTTGCTTGGTCCATTTAGAAACACTCGATAATAATTACTGAACGACTTTGCAGGTCTTCCAGAGACTCAAGAGATGATAGTTAGATCTAGATCTTAAGCTTTAAAACGTATGAATGTATGATGTAAGCAATAAGCAAAACAATGACGCTGATCATCGATCGAACAGTCTTTTATTAATCTTAGTACGTTTTTAATTAACTTTATTTCTTAATTAACTGTTATTCTAATTAGCTGTCAATTTAAGATTAACAAGTAAAATGTCAAACGCGTCAGTAATGATCTTGCACATGCATGAAATAAATCAGCAAATAGTAACTAAAGATCCTGTTATGAGTGACGTCAACTCATATGATGTAGGCAATAACTAAAACAATGACGAATAGCTCTGGGGAATTTGTGTGAACAAATGGGTGTATTTCATGGTTCTGGATCGGATCTGAAAATAGACAACCCATAGTTGACTCCAATGTTAAACTGATATTCATAATTAACTAGGCTGCGGGTCTTTTTGTTATTTACTTATTTTTGAATAATCGTTGCAGATATTTTTATTAATAAATGTAAGATCAGAATGATCATTGTATATCATCCCCCTATTATCTACGGATATAGACAAGAAGTTGTGATAAAAAAATTACCTCGGTGATTGAAAGAACCCGCCTCGGATTTCACCTTGAAATTCGAAGTGGGCCTGCGGGGCCTACCTTAAGAGAAACTCTATCTAAAATTTGGCAAAATATATCTTAAGGCCCCGTTTGATTCGCATAAATTAATCATTGGGAAAAGAAAGTTGTTCATTTCTTGCGTTTGAAGATGCAAAAAGAAAAGAAATACTTTCATGAAGCAAAGGAAAATAGGGGGGAGATGGTTAATTCCATACTCCAAATGATCTCTTTTCCTCCCTCTTTCCATGCAATTGTTACTCATAACACATTACTTTATTGCATTAATTACAAACTTTTTAACAACTTGCCGGACAACTTTCCTTATATAACCAAACATTTTGAATGGAAAGTTTTTCGAAAAATTCATTTCCATTCCAATGGGAGAGACAAATGAATTATTTTCCTTCCCGCGAACCAAACGAGGCCTAAAAGTAGACTTCCCAAACCTGTGGAAACATTTAAACACTTTCAAGAATTCCAACTCCAAAAACCAACATGCTCTCCTCAACATTCAACTCCCACAATGTAATATAAAGGTAATCTTAAACACAATTCCCGAATCTCAATTTATCAAACTATAGCAATTTGGCAATCAGAATAGTCTAGATCAGGAACTGAAATAAAATACAAGTAGGTTAACACATATAACCTACAACAGAGATGAAGGTGGTGGGCATTATACATCAATGCTTAGTTGCTTACGCACACTCGACATCAACCTATGCGCAGACTGGGCACGAAAAATAAAAAGGTCCAGGGAAAATCATTTAGAAAAACCGTTACAATGAGTGGACGAAAAATAAATAATTTCAGGGAAATAAAAATAAATTGTAATGTTTCATATAAAACCAATCATGCAGTAAAGTCTCTTGAAAATACTCTTAACTAACATCTAGTATTGAAATCTCAAAAGAATACGTAAATCAACTCAAAATCCGTTTCAAATCCTCTGATAAAGATATCTAGAAATATACTGCAAATTTTCTCATTTTAAATACCATTCCCAAATCATTTCAAAAAGGAGAGTAAAATTTGCACTCCCTAAATTACAATCTGCACTCCTTTTTCATTTCTTTAATACTTTTTATATGCATTTTAATTTTTCCAGTCTAATATTCCACATTTGCCCCTTAAAATTCTCAGATTTCACAACAAACACACTCTCTCTATATTTCAAATCTGGGTTCGCGGAATCTAGGTAGCACTGTAGTAGAGTGTTTTCCCATAAAATAATAATTATTTTCTTCGGCAAATTTTTCTAAATCTTTATTTTCATATCCTCTGAAGTAGTTATCATGATAAGAATTGAATCCAATTTGGAAACCATTGCGAGTTGCGGCAGTGGCGGAGCCAGGAATTTAGGTTTACTGGGGCACACAAAAAAATAAAAATATAAAAACATACAAAATCTTTAAATGTAATTTCTTTTTATTACAATGATTTGTCCTCGACGAGATTTCATATTTTGAAATCGTTGCATGATAGCCTCATTATCTATACTAGTAAAAATGTCTTTCTCAATATATGAAATCAAGCAATCATTCATAAACTTGTCACCCATTCGACTGCGTAAACGAGTCTTTACAATGTTCATAGCAAAAAATACTATTTCTACACTTGCAGTCGCAACTAATACAATCAATGCTAACAACAAAAGTAAGTACATTGGTGAATATGTGTCACATCTTTTTTGGTATGAACTATATGTCACAAATTTGTCTTATATATTTTTAGAAATTTTTTATTGAATTTAAAATTCTGTAAGTAAAAAGAAATATGAATCTTTAATCGTAACAAATTCTATTATTGATGTCAAAGAAATTTAGGAAAAAAAAATATTATATAATATTACTAAAAGTTCAAACGTGTGCCTCCTCAAACAATCCCATAAAAAAAAAAAAAAGTCTCTTCAGATTAAGTTGAGAAAAAATAATATAAAAATCTATAATACAAATATGATATTATTATAATATTAAACTATATACATATATTAATTTTTTTCTGAAAATATGAGTGGGGCACGGGACCCAGTGGGCCCCTGCCTCCCTCCGCCCCTGAGTTGTGGTCTCTGGTTCTCTGGGAGAATAAACTTCTGGCGAAAAGAAAAAGAGATATGCACTTGCAAGATGGATGATCATTAATTGACCTCGTCTTGCAATCCATATTTGATATTTGAAGTCGTTTTAAAGAAAATACATTGTGGATTTATATTTGGCTAAAATCATCTCTGTCCCTAAATAGGTAGCTGAAATGAAAAAAAAGTTTCAAGGGAAGCAAAACCGAAATGACATGTCTTTTATATTGACTATTGGTTTAGAAATATGAATCTGCTATATTAACTTATCATCAACCTCTCCAAAAAGAAAACGCCCAGATTCGTTGTCAAATGAAGCAGGACATGATACCAAATCTGATGCCCAGATTGTACACTTATTTGAACCACAAAATCTTCTAAATTTGATTTTGTTTTCTGGGTTTTGTTATTTTCCTTCTTAGTTTTCAATCACAATAGAAATTCATCATACTAGAGAAGCAAATTGATCAAAATAGACAAAGATTGTTGGATTGTAAAACCAAGAGACAGATGGAGAACGTTGTCCTTGCTCAAATTTCTACAAGGATCCTTCATGAACAAGACCCAGCACCTTTAACGTGGTCAGCTTCGAGAGCAACCCGAAGAGCTAGCTTAACTTCCCAGAATAAGAAGAGCCTATAATGGTAGACCAGATGCAACTTAGAAAATGGAAGACACTACACAAACGCCAAATTCAGAGGAAGAATTAATCATCTTAGGACTTTCATTTTCTTTGTTATTTATACATGAGAGATAGATGAGAGTGATGAAACTAAAATCAAAACAAAGAAGGGAAATCATTTTTCTAGAGAGGAGAGACAAGGAAAGAGTCAGAAACTTTTTCCGTTGTTAGTTCAAGAAAGAAGTTGTGATATGTACGGGTAATAATGGAAATACATATGAGGAGAACATATAAAAATATTTTAAAATAAGAGTGGGAGTGCAAATTTCACTCCCCTTTAGAAATCTCAAAATAGATTGATATCTTAAACTGCATATCCCCTTCAAAAGTTGTGATAGTTAAAGGGTACTGCCGTCTAACTATCTCATGTCGTCTAGAGGGTATTGTTGGCCAGATGACGCATCGAATGGTACTACCGACCGGAATACTATGAGGGGATAGTTAGAGGGTACTGGCGACTAACTATCACATGACATCTGAAGGGTACCAGATAACGTATCAAAGGGTACTGTCGATCGGAATATATATTCTGGAGGGTACTGCCGACCGGAATATTGTCTGGAAGGTACTTGTGAGCCGCGGAAAATTTATCGAGCTTAATTGAGATAGTTCTGTTGAAATAAAACCAGAATATGTGTAGGTTACTTGACCTAGTTGTAATAGGATTTAGAATTAGAGATATTCATAGATATCTGATTAATTGTTTGATTATCTTTCCTTGTACAACTCTGATTCTATGTCTTGTAATCCTCTATATAAAGAGGCCCCTATTATCAATGAAAGCACGACTCAATTCTCTCCCAATTTTAGTTTTCTTTAAACACGTTATCAGCACGAAGCCCTAACCCTGAAACCCTAAATTCGTAGCCTTCAAATCCCAGAAACCTCCGCCGCCCACCTTGAAGCTCTTAACTCCAGGAATCCAGAACCGGCGGCGCCACCCCAAGAACCGGCCGGAAAAACACCGAACCGGCCACTAGAAGAAGTAGAAAATCCCTTGTCCGGTTCGCACCCTTCCAGTCCACCTTTGACCACCATATTTTGTCACCACCAGAGCCTTGAGTCCAGATTCCGAGAACCGAAAAAAATATTCTCGGAACCGGCCAAAAGACACCCGAACCGCCCACCAGAAGCTACTGCATCTTGAACCGCCACCTGCTATTCCAGTTTTATTCCATCTCTGTTCCAGATGAGCCTAGAAAAAAAAAAAAAAGAACGAAGCCTAGCCCAGAGGAAAAGGAAGGAAGCTTTTGGCCCAGAAGAAAAAAAGGAGAAAGAAAGGGACAGAAGCCCAAAGGCCCACTGAAGCATCTGCCACGTTAGCACCTGCCACGTCTGCAACAGTCAGTGCCATGTCATCAGCCGGTGCCACGTCAGTAGCCCCAGCGACAGGTCACCGCCGGCCACTTTTCCGGCCAAATTTTCCGGCGACCTATTTCAAGGTATTTTTTTCTAAAAGTTCCCGTTTTTGATTTTTTATTTCAATTTCTCTTCTTTTTTCGGGGACATGCAAACTCCCTTCTTCTACCCCCCTTTCTTCATCATAGAGGAGACCAAATTAAGCTGAACTGTGGGGGTTGGTGCTCACTCCAAGCTTGGAGCTTGTAGAGTTCTCCAAAGAGTTTGTTGAGATGAAACGATCGACCACAAACATCATTGTTTCGATCTAATCCAACCCCTCTTGGAATCAAATTTCTTGGAAGTGACTACGCTCGGAAATTCCTAATTTCTTGGAAGCGACTACGCTCAGAAATTTTTATTGTTTTCGTGGTAGCCTTTTCGCTCCGAAACTAACCCTAATCTTTTGTTGTTTTTCAAGATGAGTAACCTGAACAAGTTGAGCTTCACTCCACTAGAGACAACAGGCACAGGATACCACAAGTGGGTCCGTGATGTGCGCCAGCATCTTAAGGCTGATGGGATCCTAAGTACGATCCAAGAGCCAAGTCAAAATGTGCATGCTTACTCCTTAACAAGCTGCCGCTTTTGAAGCGAATAGAGCTACGAGAGAGGCCAATGAAGCTAAAGCCATAATTCTCATGACAAGGCACATGAATGACACGCTCCAGAATGAGTACCTCAATGAGGAAGACCCAAGAAAACTGTGGGTAGAACTCGAGCAGCGTTTTGGCAACTTCATGACTCCCTGCTTCCTGATTTAGAAGTGAGATGGCATAGCCTCCGCTTATGTGATTTCAAGTCTGTACTTGACAATAATTCGAAAGCACTTCGTATCAAGTCTTTGATGGAATTCTGTGGGCAGAAAATCACTGATACGATATTGATCGAGAAGACTCTCTCTACTTTCCCCGTCTCTGCATTGATGATAGCCAAGAACTATCAGATTGATGTCAATGACGGACGCATCACAAGATTTCATGAGCTTATTGGAGCCATGAATGTAGCTGAAAAGCACGACAACATACTTGTGAAGAACTATAACTCTAAACCCATGGGAGAAAATCCAATTCCGGAGTCTAATTATAGTCGCGCCCCTAAGGGAGGACGCTAGGAGCGAAACCCTAAGGAAACCGCCAAGATAGGCGTGCACGGAACCGTAGAGGTCAATGTGTGAAGAGAGAGAGAGGCAGAGCCTCCAGCTATGGTGGTGGCTCCACCAAGGATCATAGCCGTCCCCATGATGATGCTTGTCTTCGGTGTGGAGCGTCCAAACATTGGGCTAAAGCATGTAATGCACCCCTGAATGTTGCTAACACGTACAAGACGTATCGTGAAGCAAGGGAAGCAAATTACATGGAGTAAGAAGATCAAGATGATGATCTCGCTCTAAGGGTTGAAGACTTCAAAGGCCAAGATCCAGAGACTGGCGATTTTGATTAAGTCTTTTTATTTTCCAAGAGATGTAATAGGCAATTGCCATATATTTTTGTAGTAGATGTCAAGGGTTTAGTCTTTCTTCAAAGTAGGCTCACCCAAAGTAAGTGTGATGTCTAGGAAGGTTCTGAGATTAGTGGTACTGAAGCGAACCTTGCTCCACCGACATCTCTCTACTCACCTGGTCACATTTATTCTGGAGTTACCGAAAGAAGTTAGACGACTACCATTGTTTTTCATTAGCTAGCATTTTTAGATTTTCTTTGATCAAAGAGACAATAATGTAACTCTGTTGGCTTATGAATAAAATTTCGAGTCCTTTTCATTATGACTCCATTTTGATTCTGAGCATATTACTTTGTGACTACGATGGCTGGGTCATCAGTATTAATTCAAGGACATGGAATAACCCAAGTTCCCCCTGCCACATGACACCTTAATTACTGTCACATAAACTCTCTACGCTCCTAGGGCAAATCGCACCTATGAATAGCCAACGGATTCCATGCGAAAACACATGTAGAGAACGAAAATGAGTTCCTTTGCAATACCTCTAACGATTGCGAACAAAGGTGCATCTTAGAGAAGTTTATGTGTCTCTCTAGTGGACTCTATTTCACTATTCGAGCTATTAAATCCAATAAAGTTATGAGAGAAGATCTCTTGGATTTAGACACATATTGGCTTTGTCACGACAGGATAGGTCATCCTAGTCATGATATGATGATCCGTCTACTAAAGACTTCACATGGACATCCTTTCTCTCGAGCGAATTGAAGTATGAATCAAAAGTTGATTCCTAGACTAAGTGTGACCGCCGCCGCTGCCTCTAGTGATGGCGCCCTAGGTGATGCTGCAATCATTGACTTTGCTTCAAATAGCGTTTCAGACGCTCAGGCCCAACCAAAATCCTCATTGGTTGCTTCTAAAGCCTCTCGCTCATTTACAAAGCCTGTTCCTTAGGGAAATTACAACTGAGACCGTCCTATGCAAAGGATATGAAAATACTCATTATGTTTTTACATAGAATCCATGGGGATCCTGTGGACTGATTCAACCAACTTGCGGATGTTTAAATATCTCATGTTGTTGGTTGACACGCAAACACGCTGGTCACGTGTTGTGCCATTGTCCACTTGTAATGCTGCTTATGCTACACTTAAGCATGATTGATTCGTAAGAGCAACTAAAAATGTTTATTCATGCCTCCGAAAATTGGTATCTATATCTGACAGGACCCGCCCCAGATTTCACCCTGAAATCCGAGGTGGCCCTGAGGGGCCCACCTTAGAGATAACTCTACCGAGAACTGGCCTAGTCACCCCTAAAGTGGACTACCCAAAACACTAACCCACAATAGATCAGAGCCCACAAAGAAGTGCGGAAGCCATTCATCAACTATGCCTCGAACCAAGTACGCCCGACCTCAACTAATAACGCCTGCAAACTGGGCATTAGAAACCGAAAGGCCCAGGGGAAAGTAGACGAAAAACGTTAGCGTGAGTGGATAAAAATAAACAATTTAAAAGAAAAAGGATTTCATACTTTCCCACATTTATTCTCTAAAAAAAAAAATCTGATGCATGCAACAATAAGAAAACACATTTAGCTTTAAATCCAAGAATTTCGAAACGATAAATCGACTAGCCTCGCTAGTCACAACATTCAAAAACTAGATCGTAAAACCGAAATCTTGTTTCTCAAAAAGATAAGACCAGCCCCGCTGGTTACAGTGAAAATCGGACTAGCCCCGCTAGTCAAGCAACGATAAAATATGGGGAAGAAGTTTCACCATACGAAAGAAGGGAGCCTCCCAGGCTCGGGTCGGAGTGTCCCACACTCTGGAGCATCCCATGCTCTGCTCTTACTCACCCACGAACACATAGTAAGCAGGGAGGAGTACTAATAGGCTAGCTAGCAATAAATATGACGACCCAGGTATGGTGGGTAAAAATCATACGAAAAAATTGAAAATCAGTAAGGCTTCCCCATAAGTCCCACGAATAAAGAAAACACGGGTACGATTCCCAACCGTACCCGGAAATTCTCGTAGAAAGTTATATAAATCGACAGCGTGTCCCACACGCTAAAAGAATAATTAGATCAATCGTTTCCTCGACAAAACTTCCATTTTCGAAAACCCTTCAAAATTATCAAATCAACGAGTACAAATACAATATTTAAATCCGAAAACAATTCATTCCCGAAATCACTTTATAATATTTCATAAATCTCAAAACCCAATCAAATCCGAAATCATTTTATAATCCGAAAACCAAAATCACTATCGGTAGCAAATCATCATATGCTCAAAATATAAAAGATGATAATTAAATAAAGCATTACTTTAGAGAAATAAATGCATGCATCAATATTCAAAATCAAACGTCCACTCACAGTACTATTGGGCGACCACGCAAACGAGTTCCTTCATCTAGCGGTAGCTTGCAACATTGCCCTGTACACAATTATATTTCCGTAAACGGCAATCCGATAAAATAAATACCAATCTAAACGAAACCCGAAAATCCCTATCTCCATTACTTCTCAAATTCCACCCAAATCTCTTCCACAACACCAATTCCTCAATTTACATATTCCACAATGAAAAAGAGGAAAATCCGACGGCCGGATTTCCAACAATTCCATCACAAAACTTCAAACTTCGGAAATTCACAAATAATTCCAAACTCCTCCAAAATTCACCAAACTTCACATACAAGCTCTACAACAATCATACAATTTAATGGGCTAAGAACTGAAATTAAAACACTGCCCTACATGCCTCCACGCGCCACCAAAAGTGGCAGCGCGTGGGCCCCACGCGCCGGCGGCCACCACCTCCAATGGCCACCAAATTTTAGCAGCACCACCTACTCAACAGACCCAACATTTTTCACAACTACAACAAGTTCCAATTTTACCTTTAAACAGTTGAAACCGGCCGGTGCAAAAATTTCCAGAAATTCCAAGAACCCTAGAAATTGAAATTGTTAATTCGACCTCTACACTGCAAATTGAAATGAAAGACCTTAGGGGAAATGATCTATGTCAAAAACCGAACCTTCGACGCCGGTTTGGTGGCCGGAGACGGCCGGAATCGCCGGAAATCGATGAAAACTCCAAACTGCTACAGTAACCTTCACAGCTCAAAATCGAGCTCTTCCGGCCAAATCGCTGCAAAACACCACCACAGACGTGACAAGGGTGAAGAGGCGAGCCAGATGATGTCCGGATTCCATCGTGGGGTGGCCGGAGGAGGAAGAAATCGGAGGGATAAGAAATCGGGCCGAAGAGGAGAAAGATCGGGGGACAAGAGAGAGAAAAACCGGTAGGTTTCCAAAAATGGAAACTTACCACAGTAACTTGGCTATTCATAGAAACTTACCATATGAACAGTAACTTTAGTATTTCGCTTATAACTTTCACATACGAACTCCAATTTTTACGTACCACATATCCACGCACTCGGTTTAACGTCCTCTACAACTTTTATGAAGGAAATTTTCTCAAATTTTGACCCGAACAAAAAGTCAACTTTTAGGGCCACTAAAAGTATCGAAACAAAGTAAAAACTGAGAGTAAGTGTCGTTTACCGTCCGAATGACTAGTAAACGGGTAAATTCAGGTTCGGGACGTTACAATATCTTTCTAGTTATTGGACATCCAACTTACTATTTCAATAAAGCAATATACCTTACTTCTCCGAAAATAATCATTGCGATAAAATCTGCATTCAAACTTGGGATTTTTTTACATGACCCAAAAGTATGCAGCTACCTTGTTAGAAAATGGGCAATATTGAAATAAAAATTTACAACTTTACTGTTTTTTTTTTTTTTTTTTTTTTTTTAGGGCTGGGTTGCCAACATTTTTGACGTCACTTGAAACCAAACCGAAGGTTTTCGGTTTTCCATAATTGTAACCGGTATAGTGCCAGAATTTTATGATCTGGCGAAAATCCAGTGACAAAATATGCTGTTTTTTTTTCATCTAAAGGTTAATGAGCTTTATATCTATAGATCTTGAGGTTCATAAACCTTAGATCTGTAAGCCAAGTGACGAAATTGGGAGGAAGAAAATTAAAGATGACGAAGAGTAGATGAAGTAGAAGAACAATCAAAGAAGAAGAAAACGACTCAACAGAGAAAGAGAAGAAAAAAAGTTGTAGTTCTCGAGGAGGCTTAGACTTTTTTTTTATTGATTCTTTTCAGTTTAATCAGAGTATAACAATAAAATTCTGTGCAAAATACAATAAGCAACGTTGGCTTGAACCCTCACTCAAGAGGGTGAGGGTTAGAGCCAAGCAAATGGAGAGATTTAATTAATTTTTGAATTAACTATTCTTATCTCGACCGGTTAGGTTTGAACTGGTGGTTTGGTATGCTTGAACTATGGCGCCGAGTCGAGCCACTTGAACTATGCTTGAACCCTCCGATCATCAGAACTCCCCGGTCGTCAGATCAAAACATTAAGCAAGTCGCTCTGGACCCAAAATGTTAAATCAAATCAAAAGGAGATATCACCACCTGTGACTCTCAGATCTTCCGACCCCCGGTCGTTAGATCAAAACGTTCAAATCACATTAAAGCAACTCACACCAAATCTTGACACTTTTCAAACAATAGAAATTCCCAATTCCTAAAACAATGTTTCCCAAAAAGTGAAGCCTCAAAACAATAGAATGAAACCCATCAATCCCTATTGCTTAATTCACCCATCAACCCATAAGAATATACATATTTCACGTATGTATATATATATATATATATATATATATATATATATATATATATATATATATATATATATATATATATACACACGTGGTCATTCACTCAGGAATGCCACTAATACCAACTATAGTTTGCAGTTAACTAAATAACTCTCAAAACGATAAAGGTAACTTCGTTCGTAAATGAACATTGTGAGATTACTCACCTCAGAATCCTATTGCATCTTCTATACAGAACCAAACTAACACTCCCACCAACAACTCGTCCAAATAACCTTGAGAAGCACCTAATCACCAATGGTCTCAATTCAGTATACGAATCACCAAGTGATTAAAGTTCGAATCCCCTAATCGAACAACAACCTTGAAAGTAACGCCAATTGAGGCGAACCCTCATCCGAGACCACCCACAGTCTCTGAAACACTTCTATGATCGATATGCCAAAACCACAAGTCGATCGAACGCTCGAATCCTCACGGATTGAATAATCGAACGGTTCGAAACCGTAAAATCATAACATATTCATTTGATCTCCAAAAATTATGTACTATATATCAAAGCACTCGTATCGATGAGTAGATGATATATAAAACCAGAAACTGTCTCTTACATGGCCGGAACGCCACCAGAGGCGGTGACACATCACCGCCGGACCAAATTCAAAATCACAACAACAATCAAGCCATCCAGAAATGTTTTTCATGAAGAGCAGAGCAACTTTCATACCTGGAGCTAAGCCTAGATCGGTCTAGATCGCCCTAGATCACGCTTGCAAGATCGATCAATCTCTACCGTCTGATCAAGCTCCAAATTTGTTGTGCACCGCTGATTGTCAAACCTTGATCTTTCACTCCACACGCAAAATCGTCCTTCAAGGCGGGTATAGGGATGATCAAGAGGAGGAGGCGAACCCAAAACTGTGAAGAAATTAGACGGAAAGTTGCCGGAAATCGGAAAACATGTCGGATCCCGATCGTACAACTGAGGCAGCCTTCGATCTCCTTCTGGGGTGCTCTACCAGTGAAACCAACACTAGGGGTCGATGATGGAAGTTGAGGCCCGTAGGTCCAGGCCGGGTCCACCGCTGCTAGTGGCCGGAAAACCGAGATGGGTCCGGGTCGGGTCATCGTCGGGTCGCACGGGGTGAGGAGAGAGAACGGAGAGAATCTGGGGGAGAAAATGAGAAAATGTAAAATTTTGGGATTTAATGAAAATCCCGGAATTTCTCCTATTTATAGAAATTTCCCAAATTTTCAATTGCTCATAAATTTCTCATACGAACTCCGATTTCCGCGTTCCACATGTCTACGAACTTGTATCGACGCACTCTATGACTTTTGTGAATGAAGTTTTCAGAGATGCCCAACGAATAAAAAGTCAAATCTTGTGCCCCCCCCCCCCCCCAAAATGACGCTTCTTGAATAATTATTCGCCCGAAACACTAGCCACAAAATCCTCCAATAACCACTAATTAAATTCCGAAAAATCCTCGGAAAATAATAACGAATTTCCGGGGCATCACAGGTAAGTGGGAAAAAATCCCTAGAGATGGAGTAAATGGACAAAAACCCTATATTTAACCAAATAGTACGTATGCAAATTTACATCATAATTGGGAATCACAACCCCACCTAGTAATATTCTTTGGTCAGGGGACAGGGGCTTTGCTCTTGTAGTAGAATTATTATATATGAAGAAAAGTGACTCCTATTATCACTTTTTTCCTATCTTTTCATATTGCGTAGTATTCAAACATAAAAACAAGAGAATTTAGGGTCAGTTTAAAAACGATCAAAATGATGCCAGAATTTAAAATAAAAGAAAAGGGAAGATGCCTATTTGATCAGCAGTGTAATCTCTTTTGTTGCCGATTTTCTATCAAAAACTTAAATAAAAAGGGAAGATGGCAAATCAATAATTGAAAGAGACTCAGGATTTGAAACAACTTCGTAGAGCGAAACTTTTGAAACCTAGGTTACCGCCTAGTTTCTAGGGTTTCTGTATACACCGCACACGGTGGAGAGGGAGAAGGCTTTCAGTCTTCTTGCGACCATGAATATCCTGATCTGGAATTGCCAAGGTATAGTGAATCGAAGGACTCGCCATGCTCTCAAACTTCTCATCCAGAAGCACCAAGTGCATGTTGTTTTTCTTAGTGAAACCCATTGCACCAAAGAACAACACCAATCTCTCCCTAAGGCTGTGGGGCTACCAAACATTGCTCATTTTGATCTGGTTGAGAGATCTGGTGGACTGGCTCTTCTATAGGATGATTCTGTATCTATTTCTGTACGAATGGTGGACTACTTTTTCATTGATGCTGATAGGAAGGGGTCGTCTGATGTGCAATGGCGCCTCACAGGCTTTTACGGACATCCGAAAACGGGTCAGCACCATTTATCTTGGGATCTCCTTCGTTCTTTGGCCAGACGTTCGTCGAAGAAGTGGGTAGTGGCAGGTGATTTTAATGAGATCCTAGGGTTAGGGGAGAAATCTGGTGGAAGGATTCGGAGTCTTCAACAAATGGATGCCTTTCGTCAAGCCCTTTTGGATTGCAATCTTGCATATTTAGGGGCCGCAGGGGGACTCTTTACTTGGAGTGACGCACACACAAAGGAACGTCTTGACAGGGGTGTATCTACACCTACATGACTGTCAGAGTTTGGATTCTCTAGAGTTATTCATCTGCATCCAAGCAGATCAAATCATGTGCCTTTATTGTTGGAAGTTCGGAAGGATCAACCGGTGCATTTTCGTGGCAGACGAAGGTTCCGGTTTGAAGAGATATGGTGCTCTCATGAGTCATTTTCACAGGCGGTGGAGGAAGCTTAGGCTATACCACAAGATGGTGGTCTGATGGTGCAGTTATGCCTGAAAGTTAAAAACACGGGGAGCTTTCTTTTAGCCTGGGATCAGACTACTTTCAAGGGGCGAAGGGAAGAGTTAGAGGCTGTTCGTAGGCAGCTGGATGTGCTTCTGCAAAAACCATTTGATCCTGCTGATCAGACTGAAAAGCTTCGGTTGTCCCAAAGGCTGAATGAACTGATGACTATGGACGAAACATTCTAGAGGCAAAGATCTCGGGCCATTTGGCTCAAGGAAGGGGATAGAAATTCTAAATTCTTCCACCGGCGAGCCTCGAATCGCAAACAGAAAAAAAAAATCAAAGGTTTATTCGATGAGAATGGGGTATGGCAGGAAACTCCGGGAGGAGTTGAAGCGGTAGTGATTAGGTACTTTCAACAAATCTTTGCCAGGCAAGAACCGGACCTAATACTATGGTTGCGTCAGAGCTAGCTCATTATATGTATAAGTTGCGTAGAGGACAGGAAGGCTTTATGGCTCTTAAATTGGATATTAGCAAGGCTTATGATCGATTGGAATGAGATTTCTTAAAGAAGATCATGATCAAATTGGGGTTTGATGTGCCATGGGTGGAGCTGATCATGTTTTGTCTATCTACTGTTAGGTACTCTTTTCTGATTAATGGAGTTCCTAAAGGTTTTGTTACACCACATTGTGGATTAATACAAGGTGACCCAATTTCACCGTATCTTTTTCTACTTTGTGCCGAAGGCCTTTCTGCTCTTATTTCTCATTCTGTAGCTACTGGACAATGGCAAGGGCTACGTGTGTGTGATGGTCCTCCCTCTGTTAGTCATCTCTTGTTTGCAGATGATAGTATGCTCTACTCTAATGCCTCTCCCCAGATTGTTCTTTGATTCGCAATATTTTGAACATTTATGAAAGGGCATCAGGGCAGCAGATCAACCTACAGAAAAGTAATGTGGTTTTCAGTGGTAGTGCTCTTCCCCACATGAGACAATATATGGCAGCTACTCTTGGTGTTCAGTTGGTAGAGAAACATGAGAAATACTTAGGGGTACCTACGGTTGTGGGACGCTCTAAGCATGACACCTTTGGCTACATCAAAGACAACTTGTCTAAGTAACTTACCGGTTGGCGTTCTAAATTGCTTAGTGCTACTGGGCGTGAGATTCTAATAAAGGTGATTGCTCAGGCAATGCCTCTTTACACTATGAATTGTTATCTGCTTCCTCAAAGTTTAATTCAGGAACTTCATCAATTGTGCGCCCAATTTTGGTGGGGCAGTTCTGATGAAAAGAGAGGTATGCACTGGCGTGCTTGGGATGAACTTTGTAAACCTAAAGCCTGTGGAGGTATGGGCTTTCACCATTTATTTGCTGTCAACCTAGCCATGCTAAGCCATGCTAGCAAAGCAGGGATGGAGATTGATTCAAAATCCATTCTCGCTAACTTTTACACTGTTGAAAGTAATTTATTTCCCTCATTGTAATTTTTGGGAAGCTGAGTTGGGGTTGTCTCCCTCATATGCATGGCGTAGCATAATTCATGGTCGGGATATTTTGAGGACTGGTATTCCACGGCATATCGGGGATGGCAGGTCCACTAGTATTTGGAATGATCCTTGGTTACTGGATGAGAATTTGCAGCCTTTCTATACTCCGAGGTCTCAGCTAGTTTCTGATCTTTTATCGTCTCCGGGTACGTGGAACTTTCCTATTCTTACTGAGTTGTTTTCCTCCACATATTGTTCAGAAAATTGTAGCACTATCTCTTAGCGCTCAGGTTCATAATGATTGTTGGATTTGGAGTGGTGACAAGAAAGGTGTCTTCACCGTTAAATCAGCATATCATGTGGCACGGAGCAGAGTCTTGGAAGAGCTACTAGGGTCATCAAATCCTAGTGCCATGCTTTGGAAGCAACTGTGTATGGAGAGCGGCCTCAAATACTCTTCCCACGAGAAGTAGGCTTAGTGAACGTGGTATTGATTTAGATACCCAATGCCCCTTATGTGATGAAGAAATTGAATCCCCCCTTCATGCCCTTCGTGATTGCAGCCATGCAGAGTCGTTTCTTCAATTAGCTCATATTCAATCTTCAAATCAAGCAACAAGTATCATTGATTGGTTAGTCTCTTCTTTTTCCCAATCTTCCACTAATTTTGCTACGCTTTTGATGATTATTTGGGCTACATGGAGGAATCGAAATGCAAAAGTGTGGGATGGGGATGTTAAACCTGCCTTCGAAGTGGTACCCATTACTCTAGGTTGGTGGGAGGAATATAAGGCAGTTCATGATTCAACAAATGTACCAAGACCGGTAAGGCACGAGCTGTGGAAGAAGCCTCCTGTGGGTTTGTTGAAACTTAATGTTGACGCTGCATTTGATAATGTTATAGGTTGTACTGGGATGGATGGGATCTTTCGAGATTCCAGTGGCTCTTATCTAGGAGGATTCAGGCACTCTGTCTCGGTTTCAAACTCGGCTAGGCACGAGGAGCTCCTTGCTTTGTTGTATGGGGTCGAGCTGGCAGTTGCCCATCATTTTGTTCCCCTGATGGTGGAAACAAATTGCCAAGATTTGCTAATGCGATTGGGAGCTCTAGCTTGACCGGGACTAAGCTGGGTTTCTTGGTGCATGATCTTGAGGAGTTGTTGAAGGCTGCTTTCAATGCCCAGGTTCGTTATGTTTACCGTAGTGCAAATAGGGTTGCTCATACCCTCGCTCAACAGGCCAAACATGGTTCTTTTTCTTTGAATTATTTCACTGTAGCTCTTCTAAGTGTGGCGGACCTTACAATCTCGGAATGTAATGACATTTGACGTCAATGAAGCTAATTCATTCCCCTCAAAAAAACAAAAAACAAAAAAAGGGAAGATGGCAATTTGATCGACAATGCAATTTCTTTCATTGCCAATTTTGTATTAATTAAAAACTTAAAATAAAAGAAGGGAAGATTGTGATTTGATCGACAATGCAATTCTTTTCATTGCTAATTGTCATTAAAATGTTTGAAATGAAAAAAAGGAAGATGCCGATTTCATCTTCGATGCAATCTCTTTCATTGCCAATTTTCTATAAGAAAACTTAAAATAAAAAAAATAAAAAAATAAAAAAAAAGAGAAGATGCCATTTGATCGACAATCAATCTCCGTAATTCATGGCCTATTTTCTATAGTGACTATGCTATTGACCCATTGACTAGGAGTGTAGCAGACAATCAAGTAAACCCAAAGTGCTCCAAATTACTCACATCATCCCCACCAAATACGCTACATAATTTCTTTGCGTACGTCAAGCAATAATCCAAGAAGTTCCAGCGGTCCAGCCTCCAGCTCCAGGTATCTCTATCTCCCTCTCCGTCTTCTTCTCTTCTTCTTCTCCTTTATGGCTTTATATTCGGATATTCCTTTTTTTTTGAAGTTTCTGATTTCTGAATTCTGATCTTCACTTCTTCGGTTCTTCGGCGGCTCGGCCCTTGATCAGTGTTCGAAATTTCTGGGTTATATTTACTCCAGTCACTCCACCGAATCTAGGATGTTAAAGAGGTATTCTAGTAAAACCCAATTGGCCAATTCATCTCCAAATTAATTCTGATAAATCCCAGTTCTTGGGTGGGTTGGGTTTGCTGAATCTGCGCGTGTATCATGGGAGGTGGATTGAGGAGGATGCTTCCGTTCTTGTTCAGTTGTTCCTGGTGATATAATCAGCATTAAGCTTGGGGATATTATTCCAGCAGATGCTCGTCTCCTCGACTTTGATCCACTGAAAATTGATCAGGTGATTTAACAATCACATTTTCGCAAGATTATATGATTGAATGGAGCTATTTGGATTTATAGTCTAATTTTTTGCATTTGGTATTTGCAGTCTGCACTTACCGGTGCACTTACCGGTGAGTCACTTCCTGTGACCAAAGGCCCTGGTGACATTGTGTATTTGGGCTCTACATGCAAACAAGGAGAGATTGAAGCTGTGGTGATTGCCACTGGTGTTCATACCTTTTTCGGCAAGGCGGCTCACCTTGTCGATAGCACAAATCAACCGGGCCACTTTCAAAAGGTATGCTTACACTAGGATGATTTTCTTTCTTTTCTACTCATATTACACAAGCTGTTCTCTACTTTCTTTCTTTTTTCCTTTGTTAAGAAGTTCAAGCCCCACCGAGCTTGTAATCCTGGATCCGCCCCTGTACACTAGATCAATAGGAAGGCAACATTCAACAGATCGAGCAAAGCAAAGCAAGCAGAATATGGCTTCTCTGACCCCTGAAGCAGCAGTCAGTTCATCATCTTCTTCTCTCCCACGTTCTTCTACTGATCACCAAACTCATTACACATACGAGGTGTTCCTGAGTTTTCGAGGCGAGGATACACGCTTTAATTTTACAGATCATTTGCACACCGCTTTGTGTGAGAGGGGAATTAAGACCTTCATAGATGATGAGGGGCTTAGAAGAGGAGAAGAAATATCACAAGACCTCCTCAAAGCAATTGAGGAGTCGAGAGTTTCAATCATTGTCTTGTCTCAAAATTATGCATCATCAAGGTGGTGTTTGAATGAACTGGTCAGGATACTTGAATGCAGAAAATCAAAAGGACAAGAGGTTAGACCAGTTTTCTACAAGGTGGATCCCTCAGATGTACGACACCAAAGAGGTGCTTTTGGTGACGCATTTGCTAAACTTGATCAATGCAAATACAAGGATAGCATGGAAAAATGGAAGGCAGCTCTTACGGAAATAGCAGATTTGTCTGGATGGCCTTTCAAGGATGGCGAGTATGTCTTTAACCCCCCTCTTGCTAGTTAATTAGTTAGCCTATTTAATATACTTTTGAAGTATTTGATATCATATATATGCTTTTAAATTCATAGGTATGAGGCTAAATTTATCAAAAAGATTGTTGGGGAGTTGTCCGCCCGAGTAGTAAACCCTTCATGTGTGTTGCAAGTAGCTGCACATCCAATTGGAATAGAGTCTTGTAGGAAAAATGTCAACAGAGTTTTAGATGCCAAGGAAAATATTCGCATGATAGGCATATGGGGACCTGGAGGAATAGGAAAGACAACAATTGCGAAACATATGTTTAATTCAGCTCGCCATAAGTTTGAAGGTAGTTGTTTCTTGGCAGATGTTAGATCTAATTCAAATGGCCTAGCCCAATTGCAAGAGAGACTTCTGTTTGATATTTTAAGGGACTCAACTTTGAAGGTGCGCAGTGTTGATGAAGGAGTCAGCTTAATAAAGGCAAGGATGCGACATAAAACAGTTCTCTTAATCCTTGATGACGTCAGTCATTCCAACCAATTACAGAACTTAGCTCCATCCTTTGATTGTTTTGGGCCGGGCAGTAGAATTATTATAACAACAAGGGATAAGCGTTCGCTAACAGCTCATCAAGTTGATGAAGTATACGAGGTCAAAATGTTAGATGATGATCAAGCTTTGGAGCTGTTTAGCTTGAATGCATTCAAAAGAAATGGACCTCCAGCCAATTATCTAGAACTTGCACACCGTGCAGTGCGCTATGCCGGAGGCCTTCCGTTAGCTTTGACAGTTTTAGGCTCTCATCTGTTTCGTAGAAGCAGAGATGAGTGGGAAGCTACATTAGATAGTTGTAAAGGAGAAGATCCCCACATAAAGATAAGAAATGTTCTCAAAATAAGTTATGATGCTCTGGCAGTAGATTTGAAAGGATATTTTCTTGATATCGCATGTTTCTTTAAAGGTGAGCATGTAGACCTTGTGAAACCAATACTAGAAGCTTGCTACGACCTCAAATCAGTGACTGGTATTGCACAACTCCAAGAAAAGGCTCTAATACGAATAGACGGAAATAAGATTTGGATGCATGACTTGATAGAAGAAATGGGTAAAGACATAGTGTATCAAGAGTCACCTGGTGAGCCCGGAAAACGCAGCAGAGTGTGGACTGAAGAAGATGTCGACCACATTCTAACAAATAATACAGTAAGTAAATTAATGATGTTTTGTGTTTTTCAATTTAGAAAGCATTTTATATTGAATATAATTTCTCATTGAAACCTTGAAGATACGTATTGAAACAATATTACTTGTGCTTCCAATAGAAATTGCTATGTCTATTTTTTTTTTTTGGTCTGAAATAGAAATTGCAACATGGTGCTAGGTTAATATGCTTATATGCTTGCTTCTTTTACTGTAGGGAACAAAAAAAGTTATAGGCATCCAGCTCCCGTTGCGATCATCTACGATATCTTTGAATGCTAAATGTTTCTCAAAGATGAAGAGTCTTAGATATATTTCTATGGGGAAGTACACGAAATATGAATATTTTTCTGGAGATATTGATTATCTCTCCAACCAGTTGAGGTGGCTTGATTGGCCTGATAGTCCGTTGCAATCTCTTCCATCCGATTTTCATGCAAATAGACTTGTAAGGCTCAATATTCCTAACAACCGCGGAATCACACGACTATGGGAGGGACATAAGGTACTTTAATCTAATAATCCATTTTATTTCAAGACTTTTTTAATTGAAAAATAAATAATAAATAACTATGTTGTAAATTACTGCCCTCCACTTGGCTGATCTTTTCCTTTTCTTTTTTTTTGCCATACAGAATTTTTTAAGGCTAACATATATGAATTTAAGGGGTTGTGAATCTCTAACAGAACTCCCAGACTTCAGTGGAATCCCCAACTTGAAAGAGTTGAATCTATCTGGATGTAGCAGTTTAGTTAAGGTTCCTGATTCCGTTGGATTGCTTGATAAGCTTGTTACCTTGAATACTCACTTATGCTACAACCTTATTATGTTTCCTAGAGAAATCAAGTTGAAATCCTTAGAAACTCTGTGTATTAGCTGTTGCAGTAGGCTTGAGGGATTTTCAGAAGTAACGGAAGAGATGGATTCCTTAAGGAATTTTGATCTATCATTCAGTTTCATGAAAGAATTGCATCCGTCCGTTAAAAAACTGATTGGGCTAGAAGAGCTGAATCTAGAGTATTGTCGAAATCTTAGAACTCTACCGTATACCATTTATGAGTTGCGCAATCTAAAGTATCTTTATGCGAGTAATTGCTCAAGTCTTGCTACATTTCCAAAAATTCCAATAAAGATGGATTCAATGAGATCACTTTATCTTTCAGGCAGTGACATCAGAGAATTGGATCAGTCAATTGGAAATCTGATTGGTCTTAGAGTGTTGAATCTTAGTGATTGCAACAATCTTACAACTCTACCGTGCAGCATTTATGGGTTGCAAAATTTAGAGAAGCTTGATCTTACTGAGTGCTCAAGACTGGTTAGATTTCCAACAAATACCAACATTTTGAATGTCGTTGATAGCTCACCATCACTTCCCAAGCTAGAGTGGTTCAGTATCAGAGGGTGCAATTTATCAGATTGTGATTTCCTCACGACTCTTGATTGCTGGGAAACATTAGAGTACCTTGATCTCTCAGGAAACAATTTTGTTAGTCTTCCTGCTTGCTTCACCAAATGTGTCAACTTGCGGTTGTTTTACTTGGAGGGTTGCACGAGACTCTGAGAAATTCCGGAGCTCCCACCAAACGTTAAACCATACAGAAGGCTGTGATAGAGGCAGCCTCGCCGTCAATTGAAGATCTTCATCAAGAGGAGCCAATTTCTTCGTTTTCCGAACCTCCTCCACCAAGAAGAAGTGAAGAACCATCGCTGTTTGGTTCAAGTGCTACGACAGACATTGGTGTACTATCTGGGAATCTATGATGAGGCTGCTTCTTAGAAGCCAATCTGTAGGATTCGTAAAAAACTTGTATTCTGTTCACATCTAGAAATACAAGAATCTGTTTTATCTGAATCAGTCTAAGAATTTAACAAACATTTAACGAGATGCTTTGTGTTATTGTGGACAGATAGAATCAACAGTCATGGTGCTGCAGAGATTGGCCACATGATGATGAGAATAATGGTATATTCATCTTCATTGTTGATTATCAGTTGATCCCACTGTGTGGGAGAATATTGGTGGCAGTCAGCTAGGCACTGCAAACCAAGGTAATCTATAGTCCACACAAATTGGTTGATATGATTCAGTATTAATATTTGGTTTCACTTTGTTACTTACAATTTGATTACTATTATCCAGTGATAAAGTTTCTGGGTGATTAATGTTATACATTTTGATTGTTGCTTCTGTTTGCAGTGGGAACTATAAACTTTCACTTGGAATTGTTGCAGATTCGAGAAAAACGGGTACATGCTGATCTGACTGAATTTGAGACTATTGCAAATAAGCTAGAAGTAAAGGTATGTGCTATTTCCCTTGGTTATACTTGTGCCGGTATACTTTTCCTAGTACTTCTATCCTCAAGTGCCTTTATCTTATCGTTTACAAGTTATTGAAACATATCATGTTTAAGAGACACGATATTGCATTGTCCATATGGTCATTGTTGTAATGGAATATGAAACTATCAATTTAAGTAGATTTTTTGGTATCAGCTAAGGTGATGCAGCAGGCATGTGCTGACCTTGAGGAAGTAAAAGTTGGTTTTCTTTGTTTCTAAGGATGGAATTGATGTTGTGAGTACTGTTCTTGGAGTCTGCATATGTTGTACTGTTGTAGATTCATGCAAGCAAGTTCGTGCTGTTTATATCAAATGAACCCCACCTAGATTTATCCACTGATGGATTTTACCTATTTCAAATGTATGATCTCTGGTCAAGTGGTTTAAATTAAACATGATTAGCCCTTAACCTTTTGGTATAATGTTCCCTTGCTTATGTAGTTGGAAGGTTACGAGCAAAAATACAGTTGTATACCTTGACGTTGGCGAGACTCTTATGATGGGCAGAGCAAGCAATGAGCGGTGATTCCCCTTCTAGCTATACACAAATGTATATTCTGTTCCAATTTCCCTCCAACAACCGTAGTACCAAAATAAGATATGATTCGTATGAATGCTTAGTACTTCTAGCTAGCACTTTAAAAAAGAGGATGAGGAATTTCTGTTTCTCATCTGTTTGAAAAACTCTGATTGCGTGACTTTTTTATTGCAGTGGTCTAGTGGGATGGTTGATCAAGAGTTTGCGGAAGACGTAGCCATAGGCAAGTGGCATGATACTAGTGCTTCCCTGATTCGAAGCT
The DNA here is from genome assembly GCF_958449725.1 of Rosa rugosa. Lineage (NCBI taxonomy): Eukaryota > Viridiplantae > Streptophyta > Magnoliopsida > Rosales > Rosaceae > Rosa > Rosa rugosa. The sequence continues at coordinate 26,489,310 of NC_084824.1, forward strand.
CCAAATATCATCAGGCCGATATCTAAGGCATAATTGAGTTCTCAAAGATGATTTATATGCAAGTATTTGCAATCATCTACAAATATATGTCTGTATCTTTCTGTTTCCTTGCTTTTGTACTCTGACTCTCACAAAAAGGAAGTAATCAGAGCTGGTATTGTTTCAAAAATAGCAGTGGTTATGAAGATTAGCATAGTAAAATCAATAGATATTCATACATTAGCTTATTTTGTAGTGTCCTTGTACTTATTCTTCCTCAAAGAGTTTATGAGGTAGTGAGAAGGATTGAAATACCTGAATTTGAATACCAATACATTAATACCTTGAGTATCACAATTCTGCATGTAGATTTACTGATTCATGTCTGCGTCAATCGAGAAAGATATATGTACAAATTCACCAATATAGAATGTGAAGATACTATTGTAGATTGAGATCCCTGTACTGGCATTCACTTGCAGATATCTAAATAGACCACTTAGAAGATTGGTATTCATGCTTCTGTCAAACATATATGCATTAGCTGGGAAATGTGCTGATGTTGCAGAAGTGAGGCTACATTTAAAAGAGAGAGGGATCCGGAAGGTGCCTGGATCAAGTTCAATTGAAGTTAATGGAATGATCCATGACTTTACCTCTGGCGGTGATACTGATGCGCAGACAGAGAAAGCCAGATTGCGTTGATGTTGCAAAAAATAAACAAAAGAATAAGAGATGCTGGTCATGTTCCTGAATTGGACAATTTCCTACTTGATGTTGATGAGAAGGAGAAAAAGTACTTGCTCAGTCGACATAGTGAGAAATGGCCAGTTCATATGTCCATTATCATCATCCTAATTTAGTTCCTGGGCCAGTATGCGAAATCCATATTAATGGAAGCAATCCCCAACTCTATAATTTGGCCAACTATATTATGAAGCAGGGCGAAAACGAAGCTGTACTTGAGCCTTTTAAGCTCCAAGTTCATGGAGTTGACTTTTAAGAGGAAAAAACAATCCAAGAGTAGTACATTTTAATAAATACGGTATTGTTCTCTGTGGAGCAAAGAGGGAACAACTTGTTGAAATTGTTTGAATCCAAATTAACATTTTTCCTGACAAAGGGTGTCTCCGAGAGAAAACGAGTCAGTATATGTAGCCAAAGCTATATATTTTCAACAAGTTCGGCAAATATTATTTAGAGGCTAAATAAAGCCTACTTGGAGACCAAACAATCTTGAAGCAAATCTTGATATTTATTAATTCACTAGTAATTATCAAGGATTTGATGATTAATGGTGCTATGATTAACAAGGTCGTACAAGATAGGAGGATATTGGTATTCAAGCTACACCTATATACATGCAAGCAAGGTTAGCCCAGAAACCTGCAACTCCGACCTCCGACGACCTCGAACGCTGCCCAGAACCGTCCGCCAAGCCCCGAGCCGCCGCCGCCGCGTCACCGTCCGCACTTTAGCAAAGTGAGGACGTCCGCTTTGGAACGGGCGTACGTACAGTAGATCAAGTAAGTGTGTGTGTGTGTGTGTGTGTGTGTGTGTGTGTGTATCCACCCTAGTTAGTTAATACGCGTATTAAACGCGTATAAAACTTCAATATGCATATAATTGAAAAAAACTTCAGTACGGCGTATTGAAATTGTAGACTCGGGTTTTTTCGCCTATTATTGAGTTCGACCTTTTAAAACACGTTTTATACATATCCGTTTTAAACGGAGTAAAAATACTTGGAATTTGAAAAAAAAATTAAAGCGCTAGTTAATTAAAACGCGTATAAAACTTCAGTATGCGTATAATTAAAGAAAAACTTCTGTATAGCGTATTGTAATTCAAGTGCCTGATTATATTTTACTTGGGTGCCGTATCCTTTTTTTCATGTTTTATCACATATCATAAATGATATAAAATAAAGCAAGAGTTTAGAGTAGATTATTAGTTATTTTCTTACAAAAATAGTGTTTTATATATCCGTATTTTTGAACCCGTTTTTTCTATTACTTGCCGAATTATACACGTATAATTCAAACTTATAAATTTGCCGTATCGCGTTTTTTTGACCGAATATTTGACCGTATCGTTAGACTAGGTAAACCGAATAATACACGTACGTTTCTTTGCCGAATTATACGCATCCCGTTTTTTACTAACTAGGGTATATCATACATACGGTAGATCAATTAAGTGTGCCACTAAGCTACAGGATGATTGCAAAGATATGTATATATGTAGTACGTGCATATCCAAAGATTTGGTTATCAAGAGGCAATTAACCTTGCCTAGAAAATAGGTACGACAAAGGCAAATAACGATTAATTATTGTTTACGATATGTTATCAAAACTAATAAGTGTTTTGATTGTATTCAAGGCCAATAACTGTGGCCTAAAATATATCTGAAGGTATTTTACTCATATTAGGAAGGTGAATCTGTAGTAAGTAGTCTATATAAGCAAAATACAAGTCTACACACACAATCTCTCAATTAACTAATCGCACAGATTATCCAAAGTCTCTCCATAGCAACATTCAACCAAGTTGAAACCAGCGAAGCTAGGGTTTACGCCTTAGCAACAACCAACGAAGCTAGAGTCACGCTTTAGCAACCTTCGTGCTTTCTCCTCCTTCCTAGTGTTTGCTCTGCTCAACCTACAACGTTGAGTATCGATACTGTGACACAGAAGATCACGCCAAAAGTCTTTATTCTATTAAGGCATAGAAAAAAAACCTTGTGACAAGGTTGGTGCTCTCCTCGTCCACAGGCTTGAAGAAGAAGTCAAGTCACGGACATCCCGGACGATCACACCCCACGGTGTTGGCACGCCGCGCATCATTACCAGCAAAAGAGACTGTTTGCTAGCCAAACTAGGTCGTAGCCAAACAGAAATGATTTGCTTCATCATGTCAGTCCCACAAAGAAAATTCTTGCATCCACCACCATATGTATGTAAAAACATTGATCTTCTGCAGTTGACTACTCCCTTTAGGTGATCATACGATCATTACACGTAGTAGATCATAGTTTTGTTTTGTTTATAATGGTAGCCAAACTAAAACTTGGTCAATGCTTCAACTGGCATCAATGTGACATATTCAGATTCCATTTAGTTTGTTAATTTATGTGTTATTTTCTTTATATGCAAGACTTTATAGAAGATCAAACCATTATCGGAGTGAAACAGATATTTACTTTTCCAAAGCCGGCCTACTGAAACAGTCTTTTTCTTCAATATTCATTGTGAGATCAGATTGATCACTTTCAAGCAATACAAATGGAGAAGCTTGTTTCTACTAGCTGCTAAAATGTTTAGCCCATGCCTGAGCAGACTAGCACATTCCCACACGATGCAAGACCGGGGAAACTTAATTAGCACTCTTCCTTCATCTGACAACATTCTAGTTATTTCTTGGTGGAGTGGAGCAGAAGGTCATGATCGAACTCTATAGCTCAGAAAATACTCGAGGCTTGCCAATAATTTGGATTTTTTCAGGTTACTAAGGCTGGCTTCAAAATCTAGCTTTTCTTGTTTCAACTTTCACTTGCTCTATGTATGCTTATATCATCATCCAATTGTAAAGGCTATTTACAAATTAATCCTTGCTGCATTGACCAACTTTTAGATAAAAGGCTGAGGCGTAGCCGAGGCGTTTTCGGGAGAGCCTCAGCAACGCGTTCGCCTTGAGGCATAAGGCGTAAGCCTTACGTATAAATTAGTTGTATTTATGTATAGAACTAGTCTTATATACAGAACATGTATATGTAAGCATATATTGAACATCTATAAATTAGCATGATCTTTCTTTGTTGTCCCACTAGTACTAGAACTCATTGTGCCTACACAATTTCAAGGTATGTACAATTATAATACACAACCAGCTGGAAGAAATTAGAGTATTTACACTTGTAAGTAACCAATTAATGAAATGGAAGATCCACAAAACAGAATCTGAACCTATATGTTTAGAAGGCAATAGGAAGGGTGGAGCACCCCAAATGATATGGATGAGCCTCTACTGCCCCTAGAAACTTACAAGAACTCTGTTATAGATCTATAATGATATAGAATCATATCATGTGTTTCTCCAAGAGTGACCAATATTCTGATATTCTCCATATGGCCTCTCAAAGTGAAGTTTATAGCTCTGCTTCTGTATAGAGGAATTCAAAATTTAATACCTAGCCTCCAATGAACGAAGAGTTCTAACAAATGAGAGTTTTCAGTATCATTCGGGAGAAAAGAAATGAATGCATCATAGTTAGGTCATATTAGTTCGGAGATTCCAATGTATTTCTCTTCTTATGGTTGTTTCCCCAAAAAAGTACCTGCCATGATTTGTGAATAACCACGCCCCTTCATGGTCATTAAAAGTCCGTCCAATAATTTCATTGAAAGTCCTTCCCAGTATTTAGTCAATTATATGCCTAGTGATTCAAGAAATGAAATAATGAAATATTACGTTAGTGGTCTCATCTAGGGACCCTTGTGGCAATAAAAACTTACAATACAATGGTTTATCAATTTCTATAATTCCATAATAAGGTGCAGTTTCTTAAGTTCCATTTACTTAAAACTCCAAGGACATTTTCCTATTTGTTCGAAATCCAAGTGTTCATAAAGTTTTTTTTTTTTTTTTGAAAGGAGTGTTCATAAAGTTAACAACACTCGATCAAAAAAAAAAAAAAAGTTAACAACACTCGGAACTGTATTCATTCGCAAAATTACTAATTGATTTCACTCAACATCAGTACTGGAATACTAAACCAGAGCCTTGGAGCATACCTGGATACGTAATCGATCGATATAAGCTTCTACAATCCAGTGCTCAACGCAATCATGCGCTTCTTTTCCTTCAACCGCCTAAAATATCAGTAGATCGAAAACAAAATCAAAGAACTATAGTAAAGCCGTGGCAATCATGAACAATCAAAGTCAGGAAACCATACAAAGAAAACAAGGAAAGTTGATCGAAGCATGATCATACCTTAAACTCCTTTTCTTTAAATCGAACTACAACTCTCCAACTCTCTTCAAATCGAATATATTTCTTACTCCAATTCTGCAAATAGCCGCCTTTAGAACCAAATTCTTGAGAAAACTTATGGGCTCTTCATGGTTTTATCAACTTTTCGAGTAAGGGATTGGGATTGGCTACTCTTGAGAGTAAAGAGTCGGGGAGGAGGCTGTTTGAGTGATTTGGGGCTTGGCTCGGGTTCAAATTCATCCATTTGCCTCGATGGTCAAGGGCTGCCACCTGATTTCTCTGAGGAAGCAGTAAACCAACAATTGTGTTTGCAGTTTTTTACAAGGTATGTCAGTGTTTGTTCAGTATCTTTTATCATGTTTGGACAGTTTATTGTCAAACAACTTGGCCTTTAAATTAGCAGGATCTGGCTTGGTTTTTAAAAAATAATCTACTCGTGAAAACCATGACCAGATAAATAAATAAAAAATAGATTTCATGTAGATCTCAGGTTTCCCTTCTTATATAACTGGGATATCCACGTGTGAAGTGGTAAAAAACAAATCCTCACTCGTATTAGGATAGCATATTTGGGAACTTTCATATGCTTACATTTACATAAATGATATAAAGAAAAATTACCAGTACAATACGAAATTGGGATCTTGAAAAGAAAATCAGAAACAAGAGCATGTAGATGACAAAGGAAAAACATATAGTGACAGAATTTATATTGAGGAAATGAATAGGGCAATCTCAACAAGAAAATTACTAAATCCAAGGAAATGATTGAGAGTGGCCTCTTTAAAGCAAGTGCAACATATATCGTAAAATCATTCTACAGCCATATGCAATAACATTGATGGTACTCAATTCCAACCTGGATGGATCCAGACATTTCTTTTGGCCTAATGTATTTTAAAGTAAATACAACCTAGCATCACAAATTCATGAGTATAACTTAAAATTCAGACACACAAGACAATACTTCCCGAGTTCTGACCTGGTTGATTACAGAAAAAAAAGTAAATAAATCTCACAAAATATCCTCCTGACTGGCTACACTGCTGACGCAGTTTAGCCTCTATAAGTTACATCTCTCGTCCACCTTTCTTTCCACATATCGAACTCTCATTTCATTTGTGTCCCTGTTCAATCAAAGACTGCACCCCAAAGAATGTTGCGAGCTTTTCCTTATTAAAAGAATGTGGGGTCTGACCTCTTGTTAGATACATGGGAAAGGAAAACTACTTGATCGAAACAGGAGGATGAGAGGGGATAGAAAATTTAAACCAACTGTATTTCCCCACACCAAAATCGAGTATAACTGTAGAATCTGAAACCCTATCCAGCTCCTAAGATTGCACTGCCAGCCTCTGAAGATGCTCGAAAAAGACCTGAAGACTTACATCATCTGTGAAGATCACATCTGATCCAGCAGCCATCTCATGTGCATTGTTGTATGTTGCCGAAGGGTTCAACTTTGCTAATAAGAACCTTGCCTGCAGAGCATAAATAGAATATAAGACAACATAGACAGTCCATGATTAATATCTACAACACACACACACACACAAATATTTTTTCAAATGAAGGGTCTCTCCAATAAGGACCAAGTAGGACTTTTAATGAACAGTTACAAGAACCGTATGTTAAGAATTTAAATATCGACTAAAATTTAACACATACAACCATTTCATTTAAAAGTCCTTGCTTGGTCATTATCGTAAGGTCCTCGTTAGAGGTCCTCCTTATGAATATACAGCAGTGTCAAACTATTTCCGAAATGTACAATAACTACATCTGTAAGTCAACAAAATTTCTAATTTTGTAAATTTCTAATTTTGTTCAGAGAAACACTACTTGATTTTAGGCAAGTACGCAGATGCAAGCAATACCAACCTGGGAACCATGCTGATCACAAACCACCAACCTAGGGACAGGGAAACGTTCACGAATGATCATCTGTGTATCATCATGAGGAGCTTGCAATAATTGTGCAAATGCCTGAAACACAGATATAGATATGCCAATAATTAGTTATAACAACTGCAACATATGCACGGAACCAATCTGGGAACCATAACATTAGGCACGCATACCAGGTGTTCTGGCTGATTCTGGTATCCCATGTTACGCCACTGTGCTATTGTCATTCCATGGAAAATGACTATACTAAAATATGAATCCAACAACAGAATACGGTCAGCTGCAATGGAAGCAACATCCAACAATGCTGGCTGAGGTAGAGAATTAAATGAGTATGATATTAATGATGGTTGAATCATGACAGCAGCATTGGTGATATTTTCCCGATTCAACAGCATGCGAAAATAGGCAGTTTCATCTGGACTGTTGTTGAAAACCTGCAAACTCCCCATTTTAGATCCCAATAGGGTAAATATAATACATAGTGCATACAAACAATCAATATCAAAACGAATAAAAGAAGAGGGAAAAATCATGGTTACCTGTACAAATTGCGAGCGCCGGAGATTGAACATAAATTGAGGGAATAATGAAAAACATGGATTTAAAGTAAAGGATGCTGGATCATCTTTCCGATAGTCACCAAATTTGGAACAGAGACGAATAAGTCCCCGATCCAGCCATCGGGTAGCATCAAATGACTCCTGGATGAAACAACAAACAAATTTGAGAATTTAGTGTTTGCAATGTTGTAGAAAACCAAACAAATTAAACTTGGTAAAGAACCAAGAAAATACATGGCATTGATAATAGGAGGATAGCAGCTGAATATATTCGTAAGGGAAATACCATATAACTTTCCTTATAAAAACGAAACTTATCAAACTTCCAAAAATAGAATAATTTAAGAGTATAACAATTTAGAATCAGTACTTATCAATAAGTATAGTAAAATTATTTGAAGTGTATATCTTTCATTTTTAGAAACTCCAAGCTTCATTGTCTCCATTTAATCCCAAAATGGAGAGTTATATCATACATTATGTAAAAATTGTGACAAACACATGCACAATAACAGAAGATGGAGTTATTGGAAAATACCTCCGTCTCCATTTTCAAAGATGTTTTTCTTGCCATTACTACAGCAGCAGTCTCTTGGTCAAATCCTTGAACCAATTCCTGAAAGGTCAAAGTTCCCATGTTAACCATCTCAAGAAAAGGGAAATCTGCATGATTTTGCCTTATTTTGCCATATGCACACCACACAAAACAGGTTGCAGCTTTATGTGTTTTAAATTCTTGTTATAAAAATAATAATAATAATAAAAACATTAGACAGATAGCAGCAAAAACTTATCAACAGAACTACATCTCTAAACCTAACATACTTAAATGGTCCATACTGGCAAAACTGAAAGATTTCATAGAGTTAAATAATTTTTTCAGTACTTGCTAACTGCAGTATGGAAGAGAGAATATTATATTATCTGAAGGTGATGAACCTAACTTTATTGGTTGATACTATCTCAAATGCACTGTTTCCAACTTATGCAAAACCGATTAAACAATATCAACATACAAAACCAAAAATCAGCTTGTTATGCAAAATACATGGCTAAAACGAGTAACAAGCCAATTTTGCATGCTCCCTTTACATGTATTGTTCCAAATTAGGCTTAGACATCGATTTAGCATAGGAATACTGGAAAATTAACGGAAAGTTTAAGACATCAAATTACATAAAACGAGATATACAAAGAACATGACTTGGTAGGAAATGTTTGTGTGTGCGTGTGTATTCCATATCAGAAAAGAATCATGCAACGTCAACATTGGAGTCCAGAGAAAAAGGTACTTTAAAAAACCAAGCTCCACCACACCCTGCTAATTTACAGGCCAAGTTCCTTCACAACGATATGTCCAAAAATGATAAAGATACTGTACAAACCTCTGAGCTAACAGAACTGTCTATCCATCGTCTAGTAATTGTTGTTACTCGAAGCATCATTTGACCTTGAGGGTTTTGAAAACTACAATAACACGAGGCAAATGAAACTCAGGCGATGAAGACATTAACAGTCAACAAGATACATTTGTAACCCAAGATCTCATATAATGCTCTCTTCTTGTAATCTTCTGACATACCTTGTAAGGAACTGCAAATACAATTGTGGGTTTACTGTTCCTGGTGTATTTGACTGATCACTTGATGATAAATCAAAGAAAACTGTCAAGCAAGTACTCCTGTCAAGGCTACACATTTTCCACGCTGTTGTATTCCCTTCTCCTATGGAAGTATCGGCAACAGCAGGTCCTTTCTGCCAGGCATGTGATAGTTAACATCAAATTCCACAAGCGCAAGCCTCATTTCTACTCATTTTAAACATCTAAATATAACACCATATACGCAAATAATAACACTTTCTAAGTGATCAAACTGTCCACCTTCTCCAATGACGTGCAAGGTCCAATGACCCCCTGAATTTTGATGTCCTTTGAACAGTTTATCTCAAGGGTGCCACTGAAATAAAGAATTTCAGGATGAGCTTGACATTTTGTAGAGTAGAGTTCAAATAAAGATAAATAGCGAAATTCAATAGAAGGATGAACAAGAGATGAAATGCGGTATAGGGATTGTTTTCATGTGTGTCATGCATGAAGCATTGAACATTAAAAATTTCCAACAGCTACCAGTCCTACAACTAGAAATTCAAGTGTGAACCGCAATTGCCTGTGATAATTCAAACCCAACAACAGCAAAACAGAAACCAACTAAATGACTTTCACTGATCTAGTTATTTACCATATCATAGTGCTGACAAGAAAATGCATCCCTCAGTACTTCACTGCTACCTTTCTCTGCCAATACTATTTCCCCCAACACCGAAAAAAAAAAATCATGCAAAAAAAAAAAAAACTGACTTGGGCCTATATCTTAGAATGGTTATTTTTGAACTTCCTATTATGCCCTGGTTTATATTATATCAAAAAACGGTAACACAGGGAGAACTGCAGTTGACAACAAAAAGTGAGGGAAAAAAAACTACCTTTTTTTTTTTTCTTTTTTCATTATTTTTGTTATAATTTGAGTCTATTTAAGGAAACAAAAGGCCAAATGGCACGCACGGAGTGCGCAACAAGAGGCTAGTTTATCTTAGTTAAGCAGCAAGGTCTACATGCATTTAGAGTCAAAATCAAAGAACAGGATTCCATATAACTGCATCATTCTCATAACTATGCTATTACATTCTACTACCCAGACAACAACTCAAAATATGAACAAAGAAACTTGAAAATTTTACAATGTTGAACTCACTTAAAACAAAGGCCAAGAGACTGCTCCCCTTGTTCAAAGACACGCCTGAAAGAATCTTTGAATACAGAATGACCAAAACTTTCTGCCAGAACAACAAGTCCACCTGTCTTTTCAATTGCAACTTTCATTTCTGCAACTCCAACCTATACATTACAGTTCCCTCAAGTCAATGCATGGTCAAGTAAATCCAGGTAAAAGTTCTAAAGAGAATGAAAACTGATATATTCTCAAATTCTAAGCCAAGATAACTTTAAACAGCTGAAGAGGACAACCCAAAAGACATATCCGGACTTGACATAGTGACCCTCAAGAGGTTCATATTAAGAGAGAGAGAGGAAAAAAAAATTGGGATCCTCACTGTTCAAGCATCGGCAAAGCAAAAAAATGATACAACAACAAAAAAAGAAAGGTTGTCAGTCAACAAATCTGACATTTTTTTTTTCACATCTTTTACACTTGCACTCCCTTTTATATACATTCATGTTTTTTGTATGTACTTGTGAGTGCAAGTGCAGAAAGTGTTGAAAATAGGAGTCTGAAAAAGGGACTGCAAGTGAGAAAACACTCCCTTCTTTAAAAGAACAACTTTTTGATACATATACTATATTTCCTATCTACTTTATAGAGGATCTAGTATGAATATCTGAATATCAATAGACAGTTGAATTCCTCAAGTTAAAATAGACATAAGATATATTATTTAGCCTTGAACCATAATTTGAAATAAAAATCAAATCAAACAAAAAAATGCTAAGAATAGCTTCTGAAATATAAACATGAAATTGGCAATATCACAGTTAACTGTTTAACTTGGTTATTCAAATATAAATCCTTAAATCTTGATCAATGTACAACTACCTCTGATGCTTTATTGCTTGTTGATAAAGAAAATCAATGCCATAAGCTCATCAAGGACATACAATTCCAATCTAAATATTTTGGCTATTAATTTCATATACCCTTGAGGGAGAAGGGTCATCACCTCTCTCAACCCTTTCACAAGAAATCAATTTCAGATGTTCATTAAAAGCCTTAACCTCATGCTAATTTGGCAACCAGCTACTCTAGAAGCCTAACAAGCTACATAAGCGAACCGTTGCACTATTTAGAATTCACCAAATATGAAAATGGTACGCCGGTCTGCACATGTAGTGTACATGCAAAACTAGAAATTCAGCCTGCAATGCAGAAGTAATAACTGAATCAAAAGACAGGCCAAGACAAACCTGATCAAGTGCAGATGCGAAGAGGTCTAAGACATGACCCTGGCTAACTAGCTGCTTCGCAAGACTATCATAAAACTTGACTGCTTTCTTAAAGTATGGGGCTGCATCCTTATCCAGATCTTTATGGGAACGTACTGGTTCTGATAGATCTTTTGAAACAATCTGCATAATATCGACAAGATTCAATACATTTATCTTCCAGAATTTGGAAAACATATTTCAAATATTAATATTTCCAGGCAAGAAAATTCCACTGATCAATTAAGAGATAACATAACCAAGTGACACCAAGTCCAAAATGCCTAACTAAACTGTAATGCACAAAGTTACATATGCAAAGGAATTAAGACCAGCCAGACATAAAGATGAAAAAAAAATAAAAATAAAAAACTCAATAAAGCAAATAATTTACTTTAAAAGTCTTAGAAAAGGTTTGTGGAGTCAAGTAGCAATTAGGACCAGACAGCACAAATTTTTGAAATTGCATATAAAAAAATCATATAATTTAAGTTAATCTGACACTTGAGAATTGGATTGCTTAAATAACAGACTCGAAGTCCGGGACCAATTAAAAACTAAAAAGACTTGGTAGACAAATTGAAAACAGTTATCAAATGTACTGTGAATTGTTGGAGGTTGCCGACTAAAACACAAGGCAGATTAATAAGACTTCAAACAAGAAGATTGACCATGCCTTCTTAACAACTAAATTAAAGTATCGAAGAGAGAAGACATCCAGGAAAGGTTTTGGTCGTGTACGACAGATACAAAGAACACAACATGCCATCCTAAGTTTAAAACTTACTACAAATGAGACGGGAATCAATAAAAGAAAATAAAAATTATTTGCACAGCGGGCATACATCATATTTCAATTATAATTATTCCACTCCGGGTGTGATTACTGAAGCCTATCACGAAATACATATCTCAATAAACTAGGAGAATGGGATCTCTAAAATTAGGGATTGAAATGATAAAGTATACTTAAAATGTGTAATGTACTGTACAAATTATAAAATAATAACCAGAATGATAAAGCATTTACCGCTCCTGGCCCTTCAGTACACGGACCACCAACCAAGGCTACAATCCGTGCCCCAGTTCCAGCCACACAAGCCCCAAGCAAACCGGCTGCAACACTCACGGCCACTCCGGTACACCTTGACGACCTATTACCAGGCGGCACAGGCCACTGGTCGCTTTGCAATTCATCCAACAACTGAAATTCACAACACACATTGGATCACAACTCGACCATTGACAACCATCTAAATCAAATCCACACAAAAACCAATGAATCAATCCATCCAAACCCCAAACTCACCGCATCGAGCGTGCATTCGCATTCCGAAGCGGGCAAGAGAAATCGGGTGACCCCCGAATTAGGAAACCCATTCTGCAGCCCCTTTGGCTGGTTGTACCCTCCTCCAACAGGACCGGGCCTCCGGCCGGAACTAACCAGGCCCAATTGCTCCAGAATCTGATCCTTGGAAATCTCCTTAGTCCCCCTAAACACATAGACCTTGCTCAATTCGGGGAACCCCAATTCATGCACCTGCACCTGAGTCCCGAACGAGATGAACCCAACCAAAGCATTCTCCGGCAGCAGCCCAATCGCCTGCTTCAGCGCCGATTTGACATACCCCATCTCCTCCTCGATCATACACGTGTCGAGCACGAAGACGAAGACCGGCGCCGGCAGCGAGTGCGGCGTCGAATCGGGGGGAAGGGAGTACTGGACGGTGGTGTACTGAGGGTAGAGCTCGCCGGGGAGGTTGGTCTCGGAGATCATAGAGTAGTGGGGAGGGAAGTGGTTGCGCTGGTAGCAGAAAGGGCAGATCCAGATCTTGGCGTTGAAGTCGACGCGCGAGAAGGCGTTGAGGACGGCGGAGCAGGTCTTGCAGCGGAGAGGCGCGTAGGGGAGCGTGGGGATGTCGGTGTGGAAGCGGATCGGGGCGATGCAGGCGGCGAGTGGGATCACGCACTTGCTGGCCTCGACTTTTGTGCGGGGCCAGACGTTCCACGTCATGCGGACTCCGTCGATCCCCTCAGGGTCGGTGTTCGCCATCTCCGACATTGCACAATTCCCGAGGGTTTTGATCGGAGGATTGGATTGGGGGAATTGGATTGGATTTGGATTTATTTTTTTTTTTCTTTTTTTTTTTTTTTTTTTTGGGGGGAGAAGAGAGGAGACTCGACGACCCCCGTGAGAAAGGAGAGAGAAAAGGGGTCACCAGCAATTCAGAGAGAAGGGAAGAGAAAGAGAGAGACGCAGAAATTGGAGGTGGGTATGGTTTATAGGTGTTGGGAGTTTCGAAGGTTGAATCGGGAATGTTAACGCTTTTGTGTTTTATTATAAGAGGAAGATCCTAAGGTTGTACGAGAGAGACAGAGAGAGAGAGGGTCTTCTATGACAACCAGTTTTCCTTTCCTACTGCTCCATCCATGAACACGACTGTCTTTTCCTTTTTCTTTTTTTTTTTCTATATTTGTATAGATATAGAGGAATAAATGAAAATAATTGTAGACTACTAAATTTGATATATACCCCTAGTTACTTTTGAGAATCGTTACATACTCACTCCTTTACGCAAAAGGGAAAAAAAAACTTTCTATTTATTGACGTAACTCAAATCACCGCTCAATGCGTAAATTGGTAACGATTGGATTTGGTTGTGTTTAGATTTGAATATGCGGATATTAGTAATGTTGGGCTAGGTGACGAAATGTAGTGATTCGAGTCTGTTTGTTGTAGAGAGAAACAGTGAGACCGTGGCGAGACAGGAGAAGTGTCGCGATGTTCATCGATTCGGTGGGCAATTTGCAATCAGAGAAAGTGTTTGAAAGAGGAAGTGACTATCTAAATTTATAGGGTGAAAATGATATTGTGTCCGGCATACCAACACAGAAAAACAACAATTCAGGCATCAGTTTACTAAATATCATTTTAAAAAGAAAAAAATTAATGGAAATCTTAAAAAGTTAATCATGATTCTAATTAGCCACAAACTATAAGATAGAATATTTTGACAACTTTCCACCAAAATGTCATTTTGTCAAACGCAGTGTAATGTCGTCACCACCAGAGGCAGTAACAATGAAGGCAGCTCTCTTGACATATCCGCTTATTCAACTTGTTACTAGGGTCTATGGTATTTTGCTACTCATTGGTAATCAAAATATTATGAGGTATTTGGTCTATTGTTGTCCTTTAATCTTCCTACTTAAATGCATCTGTAATAGATGCCACCAAGAGTCACTTTCTCTCTTCTTGTTTTTGGATGTCTTCATTTTACAATATGATTGAGTGTTCATAACTACTGGTATCAGAGTCATTCGGATCATCGAACATCTATTTCTATGCTCATTGGATCACTGTCCTCCCACTCCCAAACTCTGCATCTGCACCTACCATGATTACCACCACAGTTACCTATCTTTCAACCGATCCATTATCTTCCCCACTAATTTCATCTATTTTTCGGCACTCGCCCCTACCTCTAAATTACCATTATCATCTAATACATTATCTACCTCGAAGACTCGCTCTTTTATCCCACTACTTCTTATAATAGTTCACTTTCACTCCTAGGCGACACCACATCTACTTACACCGACTCAATCTCACTTGTCACTCCTAATTCACAAATTCCCAATCACCCACCTCAATCACTTTATTCATGTTATACCCCTCTAACAAACAATGTTGCCAAACTATTATCAAATAACTAAGTATTCATACTCATTTCCAATTTAAGCTCTTTTGTTATGCTAATATATGAACATATGATATTTTTTTTATTTGATAGTGATCGTGCCTCCACTTTTGAAGCTTAAGATTTTGAAGGGAGCAAATTATCGATTTTAAAGTTGTTCAATGAAAAATTATAAAACTGATGAATTGATGAAATAATTGAGCATAGGAGTGTAGAAATTGACTAGATGGATGAACTGATGAACAATTTCACATGAACTAATGAAGAAACAGAGATAGAGTTTCAAAAACCAGAGAAGAGTAAAAAAATTGAGAAAAATTGAAAAAAGGTCGAAATAAGGGGATGTTGAGTAGTCTCGATAAGGTTAGACAACTTTTGGATTTGTTGTGGTCAATTGTACACATTTTGTATTACTTACCCAAAAAACTTGTAAAATTGAAATACGTAAGGTCCAAGTATAATTAAGGCCCAGGACCAAATTGGTTATTTTTGAAATCAAGACCAGACCAGACCGTATGCTTATATTTTGTACTAAGAACTAACCCAAACTGACCGGTCTAGTGAGATTCGATTTGATTTTCTGAGTTTTCGAGTTTTTCTACTAGACTAATAACAGACAAGAGTTGACAGGCCTAGCCTTGGGACTACGTGGACTGGGCCCAAGCCTAAGGCTTCTAATGCAATGGGGCCTCGAAAAAAAAAAAAAAAACTAAGTTATCCAGCCCAAAATACAAAAAAGAGAAATGTGAGAGAAAAAAAAAAGATAGATATGGGCATTTACTACTTTATTTTGTTCGATCAATTAATTTTTTTCTAGGGTTATTTGGGCTCATTCTCAAAAAAAAAAAAATTTGGGCTATTTTCTAATTAAATCCCCATTTAGTTTAGTTTTGATCTATTGTAGTATGTATTTATGATGTTATTTAATTTTTCACCTTAATCAATTTAGTTCCCTATCAAGTTGTTACAATAAGAAATTTTTTTTATTGTTTTAATTTTGGGAGGTTCTATTCATACCTCCAAAATTAGTATTTGGACCTCTCTCTTTTTTCAAGTAATAATTGATTTTGTCAACTCATGTTAAATTACCAATAAAGACATAAAAGAAGGGAGGAAAAAAAAAAGATCTCTTCTTATCTCTAGTAGTTTTCAACTTGGAGAAAACCTTCTCCTACAACATAAACTCTAAAATCACTGACCATTGTATCATACCAATGTCTAACTCTGGTTTCTCGATTAGTACTACTAAAACCTAGAAGCATCCACTTGAGAAAATTGGAATTTTGGTTCTGGATCTTGATTACATGGTATGATGTTCTCGATTAGTACTACTGTACTCAAAACTAGAAGTATCCACTTCATAAACTTGGAAATTTGGTTTTTGGTTTGATTAAATGGTTCGATTTGGCACCATGTTTTCTGTGTGCAGGCCATTGGGAAGAATGATTAGTATTTGTCCTTAGAGAGTCCAGGATATCTAATTGTGTTTGATCTTACTTTGAATGGCATTTTGTTTAATTACTCTTTTATAATTGTAGGCTTTTCGATTAACTTGGTATGGCCTGAAAGGCTGGTGCTATTATGCTATTTAACTATCTGATTGTTGGATTTCTTTGTTTCCACTTCAATTCTCTTGTATTGTAGTTTCATAGACTCGAGAGCATGGTAGACTTTTTTTTTTTTTTTTTGGGTAATACAATAGCAGTACACAGAGGCCAGAAGGTCGGAAAGAGAAAAACAAAGCAAGAAAGCATAACAGTAACAGAAACCAAACTGAAACAAAAGCCAAACTATGATAGTTAGAATTTTGGAAGAAAGACTAAAAAATACGTATGGATGAAAGAAACATAATAGAAGCGACAAAATTATGTGAAAGAGAGAGACTACCACCTGGAGGATTTATTTTATTTATTTTTTTTTTTTTTGTTCAAAGGTAAAATAGGATTGTGAATTGTTCAAAATTTGAAAGAGGTCCATTACCGATTTTGGAGGTATGAATAGAATTAGAAAAAAAAAAGACTTTTATTGATTTTATTAGACGATAGGCATTTTGGGAAAATTAGGGAGGTGTAGATAGCATATTGGTTTTTTGTAAAAATAAGTTGGAGGTCTATTAAGTGGGGCGGTCCAAATACTAATTTTGGAGGTATGAATAGAAACTCCCTTTAATTTATCAATTAATTATGTAAAGGAGTGCTCTAGAGCTAACCTGTTAGTTTTGTATTAAGAAGCTAACCATCTTTATGTCACATATCGGCATCCGCATAGTTCAGTTTTTAGGTCCCTATAAGTATATCACTTTTACAAATTTTCAGCCAAATTAATGATTGTTTGGGTATTCATAATCGTGATTTACTAATTACGAACATGAACGGTTCAGGTTGGATAGATTCAGTTCGTCCATTGATTTGATCTAGTTCAGTACCTAAACGATCATCAATTTGGCTGAAAATTTGCAGAAGTAATCTACTCATAGGGATCTGAAAACTGAACAATGGAGATGCCGATATGTGACCTAAAAGTTGGTCTAAAAGATGGTTAACTTCTTAATACAAAGTAAACCGGTTAGCTCTAGAGTGTTCCTCTAATTATGTAAGTTTAATAAGTACCTTCACATATAAAAGTGTAAGACAAGTCATACTTTAAAATATGTTCACTCATAAATTACATAATTATTTGAAATATTGATTTTTTTTTTTTTTCCGTTTTGTAAAGTATTGATTGAACTAAATTTGATCTTATGCAATGAAATCTTTATTTTATGTTTATTTAAGTAATTCTTTTTTTATATCGCTTAGTAAATGTATTGAAAGGTACGAACTTCCAAGCCCCGTTAATTTAGTTTGCCTTGAGCTTTTGAATTCTCAGGGTCGAGCCTGAGAGTTGAATTGGTGTAAACTTAAATGAATGCTTGTTAAGTATAAGATAGTCATGCAGGTTCCAACAATAAAGAATAATGCAGAAAGAAATTAATAACATGCTCAGGTGAAGCATAACATTTTTCTTCATTACATAGTGCATTTTTTTTCATTTCATTTTCCTTTTCAGGACAAGAAGTCATTGTTAACAAACTAATATTTTATTTATTTATTTTTCCACCAATCATCCCTGATGTCAGTGAGTTTTGAACACGTGACTAGCCAGTCTATTTTGCTTATCATAGTATTTGCTAAAACATTATAAATAAGACTTGATATAAGCATATACAGAGTTTAGCTTTAACATCTAGATTTCTTGGTGCATGTTAGAGCACCCGATGCCCTTGTCAACAACCTGACAGAGTTGGCATCAACAACTCGAAAATTCTGTTGGCTGTTATAGTGTGGTTCAGCTCCACCTAGGCTAGTATGAATGAAAGATGCCCCATTTTTAAATTTGTCTCCTATAGAATAAAAGTTGCAGGAGAAGTTGTCACTGTCTTTTCTCCAAGTGACCTGTTGGAATATAAAGTATATTGCATTACATATTATATGTAATTAAGCACATATAACATGCATAATCGCTAGAGTTTTTACCTCTTTGTTTTATTTTGGAACAATGAAGAGGTTGGCTTCACTCTTAACACTAGGATTCATACTTCCCCCAATGGCATATTGTGACCATTCTTTGTATATGTTGTTCACTACATGTGCATAACCACGGCGAATCCTGCAACAATGTGATTCCTTTTGCTTCTTAAAAAAAAAAAATCAATTTCCTTAAGAATACTTGTATTTTATTACAAAGCAAAAGAATTGGTTACATACCTTGGCATTCTTTGGTTGCATTTTGATCCAAAATAATTGTAGACAACAGTTACTTTCATGTTCTTATCCTGAAAGTATCCATCATCGTGACCAAGGAGCATTACCTTGTCCTGGTCTCTAAACCAATTGTTGGTGATGGTGACATTGGTTGATCCACGAGTGACATCGAGAAGACCATCCTCACACTCATACAATGTATTTGATGCGGTAACCAACCTTAATGCATCTCCATCAACCCCACCTAGTAATATTAATCCATTTGGACCCATAACTAAACTCGATGGTTGTGACTTGCAATGGTGGATCCGAAGGCCATGAATAATCAAATTAGTTTCCCTAAATACCTTCAAGCAAGCGTTACCAGCAAATCAGCAATATGGATGTTAGTGTCACGCCCCTAATTTTTAACACAAATAAAAATTGATATACAATCCCATAATTATATATGCGTGATTGTTCAGCCATCAATACAAAATACCTGTAAACTTTTTCCCTTTTAAACCAATTACATATTGATGCCCTGAACCCACTGTGTCAATATTGACCCGCTCCACAGAGTCATATATTACATAAGCTTACAAATTAAATTGTCAACAACAAAATAAAACTTAAATGCTGCTCAGAGTTAACTATACAACGGAAGTCCTTATCAACGGTAAAGTCACAAAAATGGCTTCCTACCGTAAAGATGCAAATGCGCTACCTCCACTTCAACCCCGATTATCCTAACATGCAGGATTAACCCCTACACCGTTGAATAGTGTACCGGGTTGTCACACAACAAACCCGGTAAGCTTTTGCAAGCCCGTATGAGTAACTCATAACCACCACCAAACAACTCACGCCAAAACTAAGGAAAACAACTCACACCTTGATTTTTTAAATACCAACTAAAGAAAGCAACTCACACCTTGTTTTCTTTCAAATCCACAAAATAAGGAAAGCAACTCACACCTTGATTTCCAATTCAAATCACGAAATAAGGAAAGCAACTCACACCTTGTTTTCCTTAAAAGCATGTAACATAGAAAGCAACTCACTCCTTGGTTTCTATCAAATGTAACATAGAAAGCAACTCACACCTTGATTTCTATCAATTTTTAATAAGGAAAGCAACTCACACCTTGTCCCCTTTGTTTGGCTCCAATTTTGTTGCAGCTGGTCAACAGTCTCTTTTCTGCGCGGGCGTGCCAGCACCGTCGGGTGCGGTCGTCGGGGGTGTCCCTTGACCTGACTTCTTTCAAACGACTGTGGACGAGGAGAGCACCAACCTCGTCGTGGGATTCTTTATGCCTCGTGGTGAGGACTTTTGCTAATCTTCTGCGTCACCAAATCGATACTCGACGTCGTAGATCGAGCAGAGCGAAAATCACCGGGAAGTGGGGAGAACTTGCTAAAGCGTGACTTTAGCTTCGCTGGGTTGCGAGGGCGTTACCCTTGCTTGGCTAGTTCTGTAACCGTTGTGGTCGCGGTACTACAATCGGCTCCTGAGGAGACTAGGACCGAAGTACGTTGACAGAGGGTTTGGTGGCACTGATAGTCAGCTCTTGAGGAGACTAGGACTTAGAGTGTGATCACCGATAAGAGAAAGAGAAGGAAAGGAGTTGCTCTTAGAGAGGTTTGCTCTAGAGAGAACTTAGATCATCTTAGAGATGTTTTGATGTATGAATGAGTGTTTTATGTTGTAGCCTCTATTTATAGGCTACCAAGCAACACTATTTGGCATTTAAACAAATCATAATGGAGCACTTAATGGGATCATGATGGAGCACTTATGAGTTTATGGAGCACTTATGAGTTTATGGAATTGTTAGGTTCAAGCACTTAAACACTAATGGAATGTTAGGTTTAAGCACTTACTGCACCAATTTTTCTGCAGCTATATCTCCACCAAGCATTCAGATTTTGACCATGACTTCTTCATATGAAATGATCCACCATGAATGTAGATTGTTGTGGTAAAATTTCAGAATTTATTTCCATGTGGTTGGGCCGGAAATGCTGCTGGACCTCTTACAGGTCCAGTTTTCCAGTTTTGCTTCTGCAGAAAATTAGACTGATTATTTGAAGGCCTTCCACTCAAAGCTAGCTCTGGCACTCTTCATAAGAAATGATTCTTGGGCTGTCTAGAATGGATCTGCAGAGTTTCAGCTCATTTCGAATTCATTTGGTCAGTCTGCCACCCCTCCTTCCTTGTTTAGCTCGGTTTCTCCTAACCGAAGTAGGAAAATGTGCTATAGTTGACTTTTCATGATTCCATAGTAGGCTTTATTTAGCCTCTAAATATATATATTTCAAACTTGTCGACAATATATAGCTTGAGCCACTGACATTGGCTCAATTTCTCCAAGACGTGCCTTGTCAAGCCAAAATGCTCATTTTGGGTCCAAACATTGCCCCCCAGACCTCGAAGTCAAAGGTCTTCGTCTTGACTGAAGAGGTCTTGAATCAGCACTGCTCTTATAATGTTGTTGCTCCAAATCCACTTTTATTGGCTTGATTGAAATTACTTGACTGATTCCATATTAGGCATATTAAATGCCTCTTGTATATGTGCCCAGGCCAAAACCAATGCCCTCTAAGTATATCAGAAAGTTCAAGCCATTGTTTAGGCAAGAACACAATTTTTGCATCCTCCGCGACACACAAATTTGAAACTCTTTTTGTATTTTTCTTTTTCTATTTTTTTTTTTTTTTTTGATAAATGACGAAAATAAAAGTAAAAAACTGAAAATTGACAGGAAATTAAAAAACAAAGAAAGGAGCTAGCAACGACACGCTTGGCTAACCTCTAAAAGGTCACGGGGGAGGCCATCTATGCTTCACTCCAAGCTCCGATGTATCAAAATTTCTAGCATGAAAACTTCTCTTCTGAGAGCTTGTAGAAAAAGAACAAAGATACTTCGCGTCAAAAACTTGGAAGAAATTTGGCTCGTAGGAGGAGTAATCTTGCCCCCCAAGTATCTTTGTTGGTTGGCGAAGCATGATCTTCAATTGCACTTTTGGAGATGAAAATGTCCCAAGATCAGCTTTGTCGCCAACAACCATGTCATAGACCATGGTCTTTGTAGAATTAGCCACAGATTGGCTATTATAGATGACCACTTGTTGGCCTAAATTCTCATGATCAAGAGCCTCAAAGAACTTAAACTCCTGCATATGATTTTTTGAACCAATAATTAAATTATAATTATCGTCATACTCATCGTATATTGGCTCCGCATTGAGATTGAATTTGGGGTCACCAAATCCTTCCTCACAAGTCTCAAAGCCACTTGCTGGCCTTGAAGCATATATGAAGATCTTCAAGTTGAATTGATTCATAAAGCCACAGATTGGCTTCTCTAGACCACAACTTAATTGATAATTAAGTTGGCCATGATTGTGACCACTTTCACCATGATGTCCCACTGGGCGTGCCAAAATGTTTGGCTCCAATTTTGTTGCAGCTGGTCAACAGTCTCTTTTCTGCGCGGGCGTGCCAGCACCGTTCGGGTGCGGTCGTTGGGGTGTCCCTTGACCTGACTTCTTTTGAGCGACTGTAGACGAGGAGAGCACCAACCTCGTCGCAGGATTCTTTGTGCCTCGTGCTGGAGGACTTTGTCTTGTGTCACCAAGTCGATACTTAACGTTGTAGGTTAAACAGAGCGAAATCACCGGGAAGTAGAGAGAAGTACTTGCTAAAGCGTGACTTTAGCTTGGCTGGGTTGCTAGGGCGTTACCCTTGCTTGGCTGGTTCCGTAACCGTTGTGGTCGCGGTACTACAGTCGGCTCCTGAGGAGACTAGGACCGAAGCACTTTGACAGAGGGTTTGGTGGCACTGATAGTCGGCTCCTGAGGAGACTAGGACTTAGAGTGTGATCACTGCACCAATTTTACTGCAGCTATATCTCCACCAAGCATTCAGATTTTGACCATGACTTCTTCATATGAAATGATCCACCATGAATGTAGATTGTTGTGGTAAAATTTCAGAATTTATTTCCATGTGGTTGGGCCGGAAATGCTGCTGGACCTCTTACAGGTCCAGTTTTCCAGTTTTGCTTCTGCAGAAAATTAGACTGATTATTTGAAGGCCTTCCACTCAAAGCTAGCTCTGGCACTCTTCATAAGAAATGATTCTTGGGCTGTCTAGAATGGATCTACAGAGTTTCAACTCATTTCGAATTCATTTGGTCAGTCTGCCACCCCTCCTTCCTTGTTTAGCTCGGTTTCTCCTAACCGAAGTAGGAAAATGTGCTATAGTTGACTTTTCATGATTCCATAGTAGGCTTTATTTAGCCTCTAAATATATATATTTCGAACTTGTCGACAATATATAGCTTGAGCCACTGACATTGGCTCAATTTCTCCAAGACGTGCCTTGTCAAGCCAAAATGCTCATTTTGGGTCCAAACACCCTTAAAAACCGTTAATAAGGAAGCAACTCACACCTTGTTCCCTAAAAACACAAATTCATGAGTTTAGATATAACCTCGCACCGTTACCCCATAAATTTCAATGGCAGACAAACTAGAGCTCTAACTGAAAACGTAACCACTCGTCCGGCCAAAGACGTGATTACCTGATATTCTGCCCAAGGTCATAGACCTTCATTCCTCGAACTTTTCAGTCCCTTGGAATAAAACATTAAAGGAGTCGCACTGGACCCAAAATGTTACACAAATCTCAACACTTTTCAAAACAAATCGAAATCAACATTTCCACAATCATTTGTTTTCCGAAAAGCCACAACACAAAAAAATAAAAAGCATCATTCATGCATATTGTTTTCATAAATCAACAAAATCCACCAACCCATATATATTTCACGTAAATATATATATACGTAGTCATCCGCTCAGGAATGCCTACTAATACCAACTATAGTTTGCAGTTAAATCAATAACTCTCAAAACAATAAAGGTAATTCCGTTCGTAAATGAACCTTGTGAGATTACTCACCTCGAAATTCCCGCTGCGTCTTCAATACAGAACAAAATAGCCTAACCACCAACTAACCGTCCAAGAATACTTCGTCAAGTACCTAATGAAAGTACAGCCTTGATTCAGTCAATGAAACACAAGGAATAACGTTCGAAACCCTAATCGAACCAAAATTCCCAAAGTGACGCCAATTAAGGCGAAACCACATCCAAGACCACCCAATGTCTCCGGAATACTTATACGATCGATATGTCAAAATCACAAGTCGATCGGACGCTCAAATCCTCACGGATCGAATCATCAAACGATCCGAAACTGTAAAAATCACAATATATTCATACGATCTCCAAAAATTGCATATTATATATCAAAACACTCGTATCGACGAGTAGATGATATATAATACAAGAAACAGTCCCTTACATGATCGGAACGCCGCCATAGGCGGTGGCGCACCGCCGCCGGCCAAAACTCAATATTTCACAAAACTTCCAACATCAAAGATGTTCATCTCAGCATGCTTAACCATTTCCATAACTAGCACGAAGTCAGAAATTAAGCATAAAGGGTCGAAAACTACCTCGCAAGCCGTGGATTACTGTTCAATCCGAGTTGAACCAAGTTTCACGTGAATCGATCCAAACAACCACCAATGATCGATCAAGGAGGTTGCTGCGAGCTCCCCAAGCTTTGTTTGAAGCCTTGCCGACGACGGAGATCGGAGAACCGATCGGGTCCGACTGCACAATTTTTTGCCGCCTTCTAGCGCCGCCACCACCGAGAATCGCCGCAAGAGGATGCCAGAGGGACGACCGGAGCAAGGAGGCGAACTGATCTGGAGAGTTTCACCGGTAGAGGCCGCCGGAAAAAGTAGTTCCGACAGGGTCGGAATACCGGGTTCGGGTCAGTCGTGGGTGAGGTGAGAGAACGGAGAGTTTTCTGGTTTCCGGAAATGGAAGCCCAAATGAAAATAGTATTCAAACGCTCATAACTTTCTCATACGAACTCCGATTTCCACGTTCCACATATCTAGGAACTCATATCGATGCGCTCTATAACTTTCGTGAAGGAAGTTTTCGGAGAATCTCAATGTATTAAAATTCAACCTTGAACCCCCCTAAGTCCACACTTTTCGAATAAAAATTCATCCGAAACATTTCCGCTCCGTCCACGAGCCACGAAACCGTCCAATAACCATAAAATTAATTTCGGAAAATCCTCAGAAAATAATTACGAATTTCCAGGGCATCACAGTTAGCACCTCTTCCGTCAATGGCAGTAAAGCTACTAATGAGTAGTGGTTTCTCGAGCTTAATTTTCATGTCCCTCTGGAATGTGATCCATTTTTTTTCCTTCCGATCCATTTTTTTTCAACATGGTAGCTCCATATCTCAAGGTTTCTGGTTTTGGGTCTAATGCATTGTCACTAGCGTCGATCACTTCATAGTTTATGACGTCTTTTTCTATATTGTTGCTCATTTTCCCAGCAAATCCTACTGAGCACATTGCGAGTTGCTGGTGTTGACTTCTCCAATTCGGATTTCACCTCCAGCAACCATCAATCGCGTTTAATTTTAATCCATGAACTTTTGTTGTATTGGCCAAACTTGGATTCAAACTCTCGGTACACAAAAGATTGATGAAATTAATGAAAACTAAATAGTATTAGGAAGCCATTACTTCTAGAATATTTTGGGATTTTCGGCAATTGAAGTAACCTAATTACTTTAGGGCTTTTGGCACGTGAAAAGAAGTATTTTTGGGGGATAAATACATGATTTCCCGTGAAAATAAAAGAAGATTCAAGAAGGTGACGTTTTGAACTTATCCTGGAGAATTTCAAGGGATTACAACAAACAAAAAGGTTGAAAATAGGTCCAGATACATTCCTTGAGCTCCACACTCCATCCTTAGCCAAAATTAAGGAGATAAATCAGAAAATAATCATGTAATTTTGGCAACAATAATTTCCCTAGAATCAAAGTGCTATTTTGAAGGCTTCTCATTGGTTGGATGATGCATGATTGCTGACATGGATTTATCTGATTGGTTGAAGCTGTGTGGATCAATCAGATAAATCCTAGAAAATAAAATGATGAATTTTGAAGGCTTGGAGACTAAACTGCCGTCTCCTATAAATAGGAGCATCATTGGGACGTTTCATTCACGACTTCACCAATTCTTTCATTCTTTTCACACACCAAAAATCTGTTCCATTCTCTAGTCTTCATAGTCTATGTCTTCAAGCAAGGAGGAGAAGAAGCCATGCAATATATCAAGATCCTAGCCGTCATCCACCCTTGTGTCATCCCTAGAAGATTGCTTGCTTTCAAGGATCTTCAAATTCTTCTTCTCAAGGCTTTGTCATTCATCTTTCACGGTGTATTTCATCATTTTCTTTTGTTTTCTTTGTTTGATTTCATAAACTATGAATCTAGCTAACATGACATTATGGGCAAAGTTTAAAGCCCGTTTATATGTTTTGATAATAAAATTGTGATTTCTATATGTTGATTTCTATGTTGCTTATGTGAGATTGCTTAATTGATTTTGGATTATAGAAAACTTTTATATGTATGTGTTCTTTGGTGGCCAACTTAGGATATATGCATGTAATTGGAGCTTGATTTAGTAAACAATTCACCTAATAGTTTTGTGAACCTAAATCATAAGTAGTAAAGGCTTTGGACAAAAGTCGAAATCAATTAAGGAGGATTGCAAATAAATGAACTTTTTCATACTAGGTTGTGCACTTTGGTTGACATTCTTTCTTTGTTCTTCATGCGTTGAATGTGTTCTTGATTAGCTAGTTTTCTAGACTATGATTGCATGTTTAATATGTTTAATTTAGGTGCTTTCACTTAGATTAAATATTGAAGGAAAGTAAAATATGGGAAATCGTTTACTTTTTAACGTTTCACATAGTCAACTTCTTTCTCATGACATAGATAATCAACTATAAGAATTGTAACTGGATTTCTTGCATATGGTTGTGGTTTTATCTTTGTTCCTTGCATTCGACCCTTGTATATGTTTTTTTACATTTTCTTTATTTTATTTATTTTAATTTTCGATTTTATAATCCTAAAACCCCTTTATTTGTGTTTACTAGTGTACATACGTACATGACATATGCCGGCCATAATCAGCACTCATACTTAATCATATCACTTTGCCGGAGTGACTTTAACTGTATGACCCCTAGGAACACAGCAAGACAACCTTCACCGACAAGCCAGCACCAGGCCGAAATACACCTCGAAGCCCCGACACGCGCCACCCAAAGTCATCTCTGTAGAAAGGACCAAAACTCAGCAAACTGATGTATATCAGTCCCACATCAAAAACAAGAGTGAGGCAACTCACTATTTCACCTATAAAAGGTCTACTTCTCTCTCTTCATTCATTACGCATTTAATAGCCACAAACCGCTACTTTGTCAATATAAATACATTGTCTAACTTTAGCATCGGAGGAGCGAAGACCGCCAACCGCAGTCTCCCCTTTTGACGCCTCTGTATTTCTCTTGACAGATAGCGGGATTCCACAACATCATCATATATCGGATAATCGAAAGATTTGACTCTAAGTCTTAGTTACCGGAAGCCGACATCAAGTGGCGGTATTCTGAGCATTAACATTGGCGCCGTCTGTGGGAATCTTTGAACTAAGAGTCATCCCCCATAATCTACCATGGCTAGCGGTAGCGGCGATGACATTGAGGATCAAGCAAATCGACCCGTCAACCCTCAGCCAAACCCTACCAATCCAACAACCGCCGTCAACCGCGAATTGTTCACCACACCAATCAACGCTGACGGTCAAAACCTCAACACCCCCGAGGTGCTCCCAACACAATCTGTTGTGGAAAATCAAACCGGCATGAGCCGCCAAACACAAGGCCGAGATCTCGCCGCTATGTTGGATAGCCTTGGCAGATTTACACAACGCAAATAGAGAGCGGGAAAAAGAGAGAAAAGAAAAGGCGGAAGCTCAAAATCAAGTGGCGACGCTATTGTCAAAATTTGACGAGCTAAAAAAGGCGCTAGGAACAAACGCACGACCAACCCAAAGTGAGCACTCACAAAGCGCAAGGCTCAGTCCAAGCACAGGGACAAGAGCAACACCAATACTAATAATCCCAATGGGTGTCGCTCTAAACCCAACTGAGCTGGCGGGATTAGGGTCGGCACCACCGCCACAATTGGTGCAAGAGCAGGTAGCGGACTCACATCCGCAATATGATAACTCGTTCAGCGCCGGCCAGCAGAGGGGAACAAGAAACATACCAGCGCCCCGACAACAAATAATGGCGCCAAATCAACCTATCCCTAGGCCTACTGTTGACGCCACCACCTTGATATAGAAAAAATGCAGGAACTAGAAGAAAGGTTATTTAGAGCTGAAACAGGCACCCTACCGCCAACGCAGAATCCACTCTTTGCGGCACGACCAGACCCATTTACCACTGGAATTTTGCAAACCGTCAGGCTCACATATGCAAAAACTCCCAAGATAGCCCAATTTGGCGGCTCAACAGATCCATTCGTGCACATGGATATGTTCAAAAAGGTAACCAATAACAAAGGGTTTGATGACGCAACTCTTTGTCACCTATTCAGCGAAACGTTGGATAGAGAGGCAATAAGTTAGTTTTTCGAGTGCCCGCCTTGTTCCATAGACTCATTCTCAGCTCTGTCAAATGCGTTTCTATCACGATTCATCCTCATGACAGACGGGTATCACAACTCCAGTCAACTATTCAGCATCAACCAAGGTATTGACGAGTCGTTGAAGTCATTTGTAACAAGATGGCGGACCGCCACATCAAGATGTCGGGATCTTGACAAAACAATGGCGCTGGCGGCCTTCAAGCAAGGACTCCTCAAGGCAAGTTTTTTATACCACCTAGCCTTAACTGCAATTGTCCAAACGCCACATATGACCACGTCATGAATGAAGCAGTCTTACACGCCCAAGCCGAGTACAGCACTTATGGAGCCACACTACCACCACCACAAACTCCACTCAAAACAACTAGTATATATTTCTATTCTTTGTTTTATTTTTGTAAATAATACTTTATAATTATATTAATTCTTTATTTGTTTATGCAATTACAGGTGTATCCTCAATCCCCGACTTGAACGATCCCTACTTATTCTATACTGACAACTACATTTTGCAGGGTTAAATTGCGCGCTTGTTTTTAGCGTGTCACCAACCTAAGCACTCATCCAGTCTGATTGAGGAAAATATTTTTCTCTCAATAATCTACCAACTAGAGAATGAGGTTGATGCATTAATCTCCAAAATGATTTGCTAGCAGTGCTTGATTGAAGACTTCCAGATCAGTGAAACCCAGACCTCGATCCCATTTTCTGCTACTACACAATTTCTCCTAACTGCACTAATGAATTCCCCTTTTATCTCCCCATTTTCCCCACCAAGATCAGGTAATTTTTTACTAGAAAGCTTTCTAAACTCCTTTGGGTAAGCGAAAGATACTCATAGTATATGTAGGGATTGATTGGGCTATTGCTTTGATCAAATTAAGTTGCCTTCCCAGCTTTGGAAAGGAATTTACTCTACCACCCCACTAAGTATTAAGCCATTCCTGAAGCTTCTTATACATTTCATTTTTGTCTCTCCCTGCCATTGTTGGTCAGCCTAAATGACGCTCATGAAAAGAAACAATCTACATCTCAAGAGCATAACAGCTGAAGGTTGGGCCTCACTTGGGTCTTAGGCTCTTGGGTGAGCACAATTACCATTGTAATTAGATAGAAATTATATTTAAACATTTTGTATGTTTTGATATTATTATTTCTTTTTCTGTGCCCCAGTAAACTTAAATTTCTATTTACTAGATACCCATAGCTAGCTAGTTCTCCTTCCATCCAACTCTTGCTTTGATGCACATGGTGCCACCACAACATGTTTGGTGGTGTTTAGATAAGATCTCGATTACAACTTGAATTCCATGAATGTTCCAACCATATCTGCATAAGATAACAAACTAGACAATCCCTCCGAGCACGACACAAACAAGTAGGGCGACAAGGGATCACCCTACCTTAGATCCCAAGTAGGTTTGAAGAAACCAGTTGGTTGCCCTTCCTATGATGTAGATTTAATACACTGCAGAATCAGCCTTACCCAAATCTCATAAAAGCCTACCTTAAGTAGTACTGCCTCCAAAAAATCCCACTCAATCCAATCATACGCCTTGGTGGTGTACAATTTCAGGATTAGACTTGCTTCCTTGGAACCCGATTTCTGTCTTATACATTGTACTGTTTCAAATTCTGCAATCTCATTATCATAGATATTTCGCGCAGGCAAAGTCATTTTGCATAAGAGAGATGAATTTTGTCTTCATGATTATCAAAGTCTTCAATTTTCTGACTTGGAAAAGATATAATAAATGTCAGTTTGGTGTTTGGATTATTTTGGGACAAATCCAGCTAGATTATATTACTTAAATAGCTTTGTTGTAACAAAAAAAATAAGATACTAAATAGATTTTTTTTTTAATTAAAAAGAAAATAAAAAAAAAATAAAAATAAAAATGTCCGAAACGGGGGTGCGGATGTGGAATTCGAAATCATTCCCAAAGTTTAAAAGTCCTCAAATCTCTTAACCCTAACTATCGCCAAAAAAATAAAAATAAAAATAAAAAACCAAAAATCCGAACCCTAACTCATCTCGTCCAAACCGCTGCGCTCTCTCTCTCTCTCTCTCTCTTTCTCTATCGTCCCTGATTCGCCTTCAATCATTCAACAGCACAATTGCCTTTGTGTGCTTGCATTCATTTCAATCTTCTACACCCAAAACCGAACCGGCCGTGAGATCCACAGCGATCACCCAACACAGGTAGGCGCCTCAATTCTTCTAATTCCTTTTTTGTTCTGTCGTTTCAATTCTTGATGGGATTGAATTACTTCCTCTCTTCTCTGATTTGGGTCTGTAACGTTTCGGCGGAAGAAATCGAGTTTTTTTTTTGGCTTAGTTGATTGTTTTTGGGTCAAGATTTTGTTTTTTCGATTTGACCCGTGTAAATCAAGATTTGTTCATGACTGGAATATCTATGCCAATTCGAATTAAGGAGGAATTTCATGGGTTTGATTCGGTTGTCTCGCCCAGTTTTGTATTTCGTTTTTTCTGGCCCTGTGTTCTTGAATTGCGCATGAGAATCTGTCATTTTGGTTTTAATTGTGCCTAAATGTTCAAGAAATTGGACAATGGGCCTTAAAATTGTGTAATTCACATGTTTATGTTTGCGATTCTATACACTATAGATAGTTCGGTATCGAAATGCTGCTTTAGGGTTTAATATATGGTGCGAATTCAAATTTGTGTTGTACTGAATAGATAAATGCTATATCTAAACGCTGCAGGAATTATTCAATTTTCTTTGGTTTTGAATTTCGAGAAGATGTCTCCAGCGACTTCAAAATCCAAATCAAAGGACAAGAAGTCGGGGAAAGAAGCCCCGGTGCCTGCTTTAAAGCCTTCGTCAGGGGCTGCTAATGCAGGGAGTGGGATTCCGGCTAGTGCATACAATCCGCTTCTAGGGACATTCCATACCCTTGAATTGTCACCAACATCGTCTGCATCGGCTGTTCATAGTAATAGTCGATTTCGGAATATAGATGAAACAGATGACCATTCTGGGGGCTCGGTGGCTGCTGGAGCTGAGTATGATTCTGTTTCAAATAATGGTAGCTGGTCTGGTGAGTCGGAAGAACATAAAGATAAAACATCTAATCCTCCTGTTAAGCCAGAAACAGTACCGGGAGCTGACAACGACAAGCGAGAGAAAATCCGTCAGAAGAATGAGAGGAAGCATCAGCGTCAGAAAGAGCGGCGAGCCCAAGAGTTGCATGAACGATGTAGTGGTTATCTTATGTCGAGAAAACTTGAGGCACTTGCTCAACAGCTGGTGGCAATGGGTTTTGAACATGACGAGGCAACAGAGGCTCTCATACAGAATGAAGGCCGAGTAGAGGAATCAGTATCATGGCTTTTGGAAGATGCTTCAGATTCAGGTAAGCCAAGAGATCAAAACGTTGGTGGGAGTAATTTGAAAATTGACATATCAGAAGAGCTTGCTCAGATTGCAGATCTGGAAGTAAGGTTTAAGTGCTCGAAACAGGAGGTTGAAAGAGCTATTGTAGCCTGTGACGGTGATCTTCATAAGGCTGCTGAAAGCTTAAGAGTAGCAAAGCAAGACCCACCTTCGATTTCACCTAAGCCAGAAGAAACTGGTGATCCTCCAACTGCTAGTAATGGCAAGGTTCCAGTCACTGTTAATCAGAACTTGAGGCCACAAGTAAAATCTAATCCTCCTACAATACAACAAAGAAGGGATGATAAGGACTTTAACTACACTAAACAAGGAGCTACAGTTGGAGGGCCTGTAGATTCTGCAAACAAACCTCTGCAGCCTTTGAAGAGAGGACAGCCAAAGTTGGAGTGGGCGAAAGGCCAACCGACTCCAGTTCCAGCTGATAGAAGGTGGTCAAGTGCCGGATCAAATCCTTCAGTTTCCTATTCTTTGGCGTCCCCTTTGCAGGCATCATCTCCACCGGTCAAGACGGAGGCACGTTATGTAGCTGTTGGAGGTGAGTTAAAGAACCTTCAGCCTGGAACAGTGAGGGAACCAGTTATCATGATGCAGCGTCCTCAATCTGTCAATACGAAGCAGGTTCCCGCTACTAGCATGAGCTCATCACCTCCTGGAACTGCCACCAATTGGTATCCTTCTACTAGTGTCGAACTTATGAGGTCGAGCGGGTTTTTGCCTCAGATTCCAAGCAGTACAAGCCTCAGCACTAGCAATTTGGGCTCAAATCAGATGTACCACCAGTTTCAGTATCAACAGCAGCAACAGCAGCAGCAACAACAGCAACAGCAACATCAGCATTTTATTCCTGGTGGCCCTGGGGATTCTCCTGGAACAATTCGAGGGAATAATTTGTGGAATAGAGCAGGTGCATCTCAAACACTTGCTGCTGCTTCCTCCCTCGGACTATTCTCCGGGTTGGGGTCAGCTGGCTCATCAGGGGCATCTTCTCCAGTAGATTGGAGTGCTGGCGGTGGCTCATTTAGGCACTTAGATTACACCAACATAGACTGGAGTTTGGATAGAGGTGTGACGCCCTCTACCAGACCTAATGGGTTGTGGACAGGGATGCCTTCTGCTATGAAGGGCAATACCAACTTTTATGATTCAAAAACTACTGGTTTGGGTGCTCAATCTGCAATGAGACCGGCTTCCTCGAACATGAATGGTGTTACCCTTGTGGGTTTGCAGGATGGAGGTGCTAATGCTGATGCATCAGCTGCTGGTTCCGGGGAGTGGACTTCTCCGTTTGAAGGAGTGGATCTCTTTAGGATACCCAGACAGTTTGTTTCTTCTTCTCCATAGGTGAGAAAAGCATTTCAATGAATAAAATAAAAAGAAAAAAGACCAAAAATTGTGCGTGGATTTGATGTTGGTGTTGATGCTACAGTGTTCATGTTGGTGGTTTACCTTTTTACCAGAATGGCATCCAGGAGTCCTTCCTTTTCATCGTCTTTTCCTCATTTTTAATAGTTTTATGCATTTGGGATTTTAGGTAGAGCGAGAGAGACGTCATTGATCTCAATATTTAATCCTACAAACTTGGATAGAGGAGAGTGACCAATAAAACCAATCTAACAAGCAGTACCTGTAGTCTACATCAAGGACACTATCGTCAGGGACGTACATCGTTCTCACTATAAGCTACTGGCCATTGCTCTATATCTTCTTTACATATGATCTCCAAACCCAGAAACGACCTAACGACCACACTTTGGTAAATGTAATGCTAGAGAACGACACATATTACTCAAAGACAACGCAAATTAAAGTTTAATCTAAATAGAAAAATCCCAAGTCATTTGAAGTTCAGATTTATTTTCATTGCGGTTGTATCAACAATTCAATAACAATTCAAAAGATCTCACCTATTAGTCTTGCATGGTTAGACGCTCGTCTATCTTTTTATGTATAGCTTGCATTGCGTTAGGTGGTAGCAGAGCAGGTTTTGCCTGAATTGAGACGAAGGGAAAACTACTATCTCATCACTCGCCAACGTAGGCCGGGAAATTATGAAACAAGACATCTAGAAGTTTGATGCGGATTTGGCAAACTTATCAATACATGGTTTGAAGCCTGCAATTCGTGTCAAAATAGGTTTTAAGTAATGGACTCTAGCTGAAATCATGAACCTAGCATTACAAGTAGACCGAAGGATAACAAAGATGATCTTTTAATTTTTTGATTACATCAACAACAGAGAAATACAACTATTAGTATTTCGTGAGTCGCACTCACAATTTCCTACTTACAAAATATCAAACGATACTAAGACAAAGATGATATTTTCATATTTTAAGACCAAGAATTATTTCCTTATTTATTTTCATGGACTTCTTGGCTAAAAAAAAAAAAAAAAAAGGTAAAAAAATATAGTTGAAGAGATTTTATTGTTCCATTTTAGTATTTAAAAAAAGGTAAGGGAAGTTGGATTTTGTCCAAGGCAGAGAGAACCTATAAAAAGAGCGTGCGTCAAAAATGGAGAGATTTCTGGAACCATCCGGACTCTCTCTTGTTTCAGAACTCTCCAGACACTCACTCTCCCGCCTATAAAAACCCATTCTCACACTCTTTTTCTCCCCACCAACAAATCCAATCCAATATCCACTGATCTCTGCGTTTCATTTCTCTCAAATCCTCGCTCTCTTAAATTCCCGTTTTGCCATGGAAGACGACTTTGATTTCCCAACCGGCGCCAACCCCGAAGACGTTGACATGGACCTCCCTGAGGAAGACGACGACGACGACGCGATCAGCCCAGGCCCGCTCAAGGTCGGCGAAGAGAAGGAGATTGGGAAAAATGGGCTGAAGAAGAAGCTGCTCAAGCAAGGTGAAGGGTGGGAGACGCCTGGCTCCGGCGACGAGGTTGAAGGTACGTGTGGGTTCGCCAGACGAGTGTTTCTGTTGTTTGGGTTTGTTGGTGGTGATTGATGGGTTGGTGTTGTTTTTACAGTTCATTACACTGGGACTTTGCTTGATGGCACCAAGTTTGATTCCAGCCGTGATCGGGGGACGCCTTTCAAGTTCAGCCTTGGACAAGGTCAGTAATTCGTTACCATTTTCGATAAGTCTTGCCTGATGATGGGTCTGCAATTCAATTTGGTCTGTTAATGCTTACTGATTGCAGGACAAGTTGTGAGATATTTCATTCATGATTGAATCCTTTGGTCTGTTAATGCTTACTGATTGCAGGACAAGTGATCAAGGGATGGGATGAGGGTATTAAGACCATGAAGAAGGGTGAGAATGCAATTTTCACCATACCACCTGAGTTGGCTTATGGCGAGTCTGGATCCCCTCCAACTATTCCTCCCAATGCCACACTCCAGTTTGATGTGGAGTTGCTTTCCTGGACTAGTGTCAAGGACATATGCAAGGATGGCGGAGTTATAAAGAAAATTCTTACTGAAGGGGAGAAATGGGAGAATCCGAAAGACCTTGATGAAGTATTTGGTACATTGTCTATCCATGATGTTTTCTCTCTTGTTAATCCACATGTTGATGAATGAATTGGAACTCATTGGATTCTTTTTCTTGTCATCTCAGTTAAGTATGAGGCTCGCCTTGAAGATGGGACTCTTGTTTCAAAATCTGACGGGGTGGAGTTTACTGTTGAAGATGGTATGTTTCCTAGCCTGCCAGTGACGCATTTCCTTGTGTTACGTGAATTGTTTCTTTGTGTAATTAGTCTGGTTCTCTGCTTGCAGGCTATTTCTGCCCAGCCTTGGCAAAAGCTGTGAAAACAATGAAGAAAAATGAAAAGGTCCATTTGACCGTAAAACCACAATGTGAGTACTGCTCTACTATTCTTGCTTATTATTGGTTGTTTATTTGTTGCCATATCTCAACTGCGTTATTGTGACAGATGGATTTGGTGAGGCCGGAAGACCAGCTGCTGGTGAAGAAGGTGCAGTGCCTCCAAATGCTACCCTTGGGATAACCCTAGAGTTGGTCTCGTGGAAGACAGTTTCAGATGTTACAAAGGACAAGAAGGTCCTAAAAAAGGCCTTAAAGGAGGGAGAGGGATATGAGCGTCCTAATGATGGGGCGGTAGTTCAAGGTAAATTGTGGAAGAATATATTAAAAATGTGAGTTATGCTAGATTTCTTGATGTTTGTAGGACTCAAAAAGTCTTTGTATTTGTTCTTGTCTCTATCAGTGAAACTTGTTGGGAAGTTACAGGATGGCACTATCTTTATGAAGAAGGGACATGATAATGAGCCATTTGAATTCAAGACAGATGAAGGTAACAACTAGTCTTGATTGTGAATGCATTTTAGAACCGATTTTGAGTTAAAATATGGCAATTGAAAATGAAATTACTTGTGCAGAGCAAGTTATTGATGGACTTGATAGAGCGGTGCAGAGCATGAAGAAAGGGGAGGTGGCTCTGGTCACCATTCAACCTGAATATGCTTTTGGGTCATCTGATTCTGCACAAGAATTGGCCATTGTCCCTGCAAATTCAACTGTGTATTATGAGGTGGAGCTGGTCTCCTTTGTGAAGGTAAGATAGATGTTTCCTACATAGTTTGGAGGTCCTGGATGTGAAAACACCGGACTAAACCTTACTTCAATGGTTGCAGGAGAAGGAATCTTGGGACATGAACACACAAGAAAAAATTGAAGCGGCTAGTAAGAAGAAGGAAGAAGGCAACGCTCTCTTTAAGGCTGCCAAATATGAAAGGGCCTCAAAGAGATATGAAAAGGTATGTATGCATAATGTTGTCTACCGGTTCTGGTAATAACTACCAGTTTTATCATTCGGATCAGATTACAAGATTCCCTTTTTGGTGCCAGGCTGTGAGATATATAGATTATGACTCAAGCTTCAGTGATGAAGAGAAGCAGCAGGCGAAGGTACTGAAGATTACCTGCAATCTGAATGATGCTGCATGCAAGCTTAAGCTTAAACAGTACAAAGATGCTGAAAAGCTCTGTACAAAGGTAATCTTTGCTGATATATGAACTTGATAGTGGTGTGCTTTGCCATTTACAGATAGTGCAGGGGTTTTTTTACTTAAACCTCTAAATTCCTAAACGTGTGGAAATTGTGAAATGCAGGTCCTGGAACTTGACAGTCGGAATGTGAAAGCCTTGTACAGAAGGGCACAAGCCTATATCCAGCTTGTTGATTTGGACTTGGCAGAGCTGGACATTAAGAAGGCCCTTGAGATAGACCCAAACAACAAGGACGTGAAACAGGAGTACAAGCTTCTGAAGGAGAAAATTAGAGAGTACAACAAGAAGGATGCACAGTTCTATGGCAATATATTTGCAAAAATGCACAAGCACGACCCAGTTCCAATGACAATTGATAGCAAGGCATGACCATTTTCTTTCATGTAATAGAATCAAAATTGGAGGCTGTGTGTGTTATTGTATACTTCTGAAAGCCTCATACACCTTGTACACTGAACAAACCATCGTCATGGAATAACAATAACAATTTCCTTGGTGGCTTCTTATTTTGGGTAGTGCGTCAACATAGATGTACTCTTCATTGGCAATTCTAGTGTACCAGTATCTGCAGGCAGCTCATAGATTCAAACAAAGTAGGTCTAATTTGTGTTGCAAGTAGAAGTTTCTGGTAGTTGGATTTGTGTATCATCAAATCATCTGTAGTCCAAAAACCATTCTAGATGTCGTTACTCATGAGATTTCAGCCAATTTTCGAGTACACAATTGATCCGACCTACTACATCTAGGGAATATAACTCTCAGTTGATTTGAAAGAACTTAACATTCTTGGTTGATGGAATTGGTGATGCTGAAACCTGGGGGCTTGTACTTTGGCGTTAAATTAGCCTCGGAATGTCCCATATCAAATTAGAGGTTGAGTCTGATGGCTTATTATAGACAATGTCACGTAGCCCTGTTCCTGTTCGATGCATCTGATGCAAAAGTTCATCCATTAGCCGCAATTATTGCGAATAAATTATTACGAATACTTTGAAAAGTTCATCCATTAGCCGCAATTATTACGAATTATTACGAATACTTTGAAAAGTTCATCCATTAGCCGCAATTATTACGAATACTTTGAAATCCCTCCCATTCATGCTACCAATACTATTCTGGATAATCTTGATGGAATAGATACAGCAGGGTTGGTGTTAAACCTCGTGGGATTTGCCTGTTCTCTCTGTTTTCAGGCCTCCTTGTAACCAAAAAAAAAAAAAAACTCTTTAATTGTCTGTTGCTAAATTATTTCATCACATAATTGCTTAGAGCTTCAGTCCAAACTCAAGGGCAATAGCCTAACCAAATTCATATCATAATCGCCGTTTCACCTCATATACTCCCCCTACTTTTTTGTCCCTCTATCAGCTCTCTTGTCATTTTTTTTATGGTAGAAGTCTTATTAGTCTTTGTGTTATGTCGCGGATAAAATTGATTTAGTTAATAATTTATATTATCTTTTAGGATAATTTTTTTAGTTCTATTCATACCTTCAATTTTTGAACCTCCAATTTTTATATTTGCACGCCACCAATATTGGGACCTCCAAATCTATTCACTTGATATGAATTGTTAAATGACATATATAACCTACTATAAAATGACTATTAAGGACAATAATTATACCAAAAAATATTTTATTTATTTTCTCTTGACTTTCCAATTCAAAAGTCTATCCATTATATTTGCCAAAAAAAAAAAAAGAGCTAGCAATTAAAAAAAACTAAAAAAATATTTAAATAATTAATCTTGAGGTACAGAAAATGGAGAGAAAAAAAATTAACATTAAGAAAAAAGATTAATATTCAGTTTTTTTTTTTTTTTTTTTTTTTTTTGCATAGCTAAAAGAGAGGAAAAAAAAACATAATAGTTCATGTTATTTTCTTGTTATTAATTGTTAAAACTCAATCCCTTGTGTTTTATTTTTTTTTTATTGGATAAGAGATTTATGTTGTCTGATTATGAAATAGACATGTAATTAAGATTTATAGAATAATTAAATAATTGAAATGACTAAGTTTTATTATAAAGATATTAGTTTGTTTGCAAATTATATGAGTTGTTCAAGTAAAACTCTAAGTTGTGTTTGGCCCAAACTCTAGGTTACTTGACCTAATGGTAATAGGGTTTAATTAGAAGAATCTAGAGATTATCTTTCCTTGTATGATTCAGACTCTATGCATTGTAATCCTCTATATAAAGAGGCCCCTATTATCAATGAGAATACACAGCAAATTCCTCTCAATTTCAGTTTCTCTACAACACGTTATCAGCACAAAGCCCTAACCCTGAAACCTTAAAATCGTAGCCCTCAAATCCCAGAAATCTCTACCAATCCACCTTGAAGCCACAGACTCCAGGAACTCAGAACCGGCGGCGCCACCCCCAGAACCGGCCGGAATCTACCTGAACCGGCCGTTGGAAGTGACTGAACTGGCCCCAAGAAGAATCCGTTTGGATTCCTGCCTGGTTCCCATTCTTTCCGTCCACTTTTCACCGTGATCTTTCGACAAAAGCTGGAGCCTTACCCCAGAATCCCGGAACCGGCCATCAAGACCCTGAACCGACCAGTAAATCCTCTGACGTTCCTAGCCGGTCAACATCTGCCAGATTTCTGCATATTCATCACCGAGCCCAGGAACAGACGCAGCCCTAGGCCCAGAAGCTGAGGTGCAGCCCACAGCCCAGAAACTTGACCAGCCTCGGCCCAGAAGGAAGCAAACTGAAGCCCAGAAGCAAAAAAGGTCCAGCCCACAGTCAGCGTCCGGTCAGCCTGCCACGTCAGCAACCGCTGCCACGTCAGCAACACCGGTCAATGCCGGTCAACCTTTTTTCGGCGACTATTCCTACCAAGTTTTTAGGTCAAGATTTCCGGCAACTTTTCAAGGTAAACTTTTCTAAAAGTTCCCGTTTTTGAAGTTTTTCTTTATTCTTTTCTTCTTTTTCTCGAGGACTTCCAACCTCCCTTCTTCTTCATAAGGGAGACCAATAGCCGAACTGTGGGGGTTCGTGCTTACTCCAAGCTTGGAGCTTGTAGAGTCCTCCAAACTTAGAGTTTGTTGAGAAGAAAAACGATCGACCACATCCATCATTGTTTCGATCTAATCTAAAACCCCTCTTGGAATCGGATTTTCTTGGAAGCGACTACGCTCAATAATTTTATAGTTTTTCGTGGTAGCCTTTTTCACTCCGAAACTAACCCTAATCTTGTGTTGTTTTTCAGGATGAGTAACCTGAATAAGTTGAACTTTGTTCCACTGGAGAAAACTGGAGCAGGATACCATAGATGGGTCCGAGATGTGCGCCAACATCTTAAGGCAGATGGACTTCTGGAAACCATCCAAGAGCCTAGTCAGAACGTGCTCTCCATTGAGCAAGCGACTTCTTTTGAAGCAAATCGAGCTAAAGCCATAATTCTCATGACAAGGCACATGAATGACGCGCTCCAAAGTGAATACCTCAATGAGGAGGACCCAAGAAAGCTATGGGTAGAACTTGAGCAGCGATTTGGCAACGTTCGTGACTCCCTGCTTCCTGATTTAGAAGTGAGATGGCATAGCCTCCGCTTCTGTGATTTCAAGTCTGTGCTTGATTATAACTCGGAAGCTCTTCGTATCAAGTCTTTGATGGAGTTTTGTGACAAAACCATAACTGATACGATATTGATCGAGAAGACTCTCTCTACCTTCCTCGTCTCTACCCTGATGATTTCAAAGAATTATCGGATTGATGTAAATGCAGGACGTATCACAAGGTTTCATGAGCTCATTGGCGCCATGAACGTAGCTGAGAAGCACGACAATATCCTTGTGAAGAACTATAATGCTAGATCCGTGGGAAACAAGCCTATTTCGGAGTCTAATTATAGTCGCGCCCCCAAGGGAGGACACGAGGAGCGAAACCCTAAGAGTAGGGACAATTCTGGACGTTCTGGTCCATATTCTCGCCCTAAAGAGGAAGGAAATCACCAAGAGAGGAGTGCATGGAACCATGGAGGTCAACGTGTGAAGAAAGAGAGAGGCGGAGCCTCCGACCATGGTGGTAACGCCACCAAGAGCAATGGTCGTCTAAATCGTGCCCCAAAGGCGCCTCGATCAAGGGAGCCTGACCATAATGATGTTTGTTTTCGATGTGGATCAACTGAACATTGGGCAAAGGCATGTACAACACCCCAGAACGTTGCAAACGCATACAAGACGTATCGTGAAGCAAGGGAGGCAAATTACATGGAACAAGAAGATCAAGATGGCGATCTCGATTTAAGGGTGGAAGACTACAAGGATCAAGACCCAGAAACTGGCGATTTTGATTAAGTCTTTTTATTTTCCAAGATGTAGGCAATTGCCATATTATTTTTGTAGTAGATGCCAATGGTATTAGTCGTTCTTCAAAGTAGGCGTACTCAATGTAAATGTGATTTCTATGAAGGTTTTGAGATAAGTGGTACTTAAGCGAGCTTTTCTCCACCGACATCTCTCTACTCAACTGGTCACATTTTCATTGGAATTACCGAAAGAAGTTGGATGACCGCTATTGTTTTGCATTAGCTAGTTTATTGGATTAGATTTTCCTTGGTCAAAGAAACAATGATGCAATTCCGTTTGGCTTATTAATAAAAGTTGATTTCTTTTCTTTATGACTCCATTTTGATTCTGAGCATATGACTTTGTGACTACGATGGCTGGGCCATCAGTATTGATTCAAGGACATGGAATAGCCCAAGTTCCCCTTGTCAAAAGGCACCTTGATTACTGTCGCAAAACTCCTTACGCTCCTAGGGCGAATCGCATCTATGAATAGCCAACGGATTCCATGCGAAAACGCATGTAAAGAACAGAAATGAGTTCCTTCACAATACCTCTAATGATTGCGAATAAAGGCGCATCTTAGAGAAGTTTATGTGTCTCTCTAGTGGACTTTATGTCACTATTCGAGCTATTAAATCCAATAAAGTTATGAGAGAAGATCTCTTGGATTTAGACACATATTGGTTTTGTCACGACATGATAGGTCATCCTAGTCATGATATGATGATCCGTCTACAAAAGACTTCACACGGAAATCCATTCTCTTGAGCGAAATGAAGCATGAATCAAAGGTTGATTCTTGGACTAAGTGTGACCGCCGCTGTCCACCACCAGCCTAGGGCTGGCACAGTCCCTATCCATGACACCATGGATGGCGTCCATCACGGTGATGGCTCCTCAGGTGATGCTGCAATCACCAACTTGCTTCAAATAGCGTTTCAGACGCTCAGGCCCAACCAAAATCCTCATTGGTTGCTTCTAAAGCCTCTCGCTTGTTTTACAAAGCCCATTCCTTAGGAAAATTAGGACTGAGACCGTCCTATGCAAAGGATATGAAAATACTCATTCTGTTCTTACATAGAATCCATGGGGATTCTCTGGACTGATTCAACCAACTTGCGGACGTTTAAATATTGGGCTAAATACTAGTTACTATCCTGTAGTTTAGGTCTGGAATCAATTCAGTCCTTGAACTTTCAATTTCATCAAAACACCCCTGCGTTATAAAATCTTGTCTAATAGGTCATTCTGTTAATCATCCGTCAACTGAAGCCGTTAACTCGCTGACGAGGCATGCCATGTCAGATCATGTGGGCCCCACCTATCAGGCAAAATTCCAAACTTGCCCCTGCCTCTATTCCACCTCCAGATCCAGCGCTGTCCTCCATAGCTGCAGGGGTTGAGAAATTGCGTCTCTTTTCTCAGCACGACGTCGTGCGTGCGGATAAGCCTGCAGCAATTGAACAGATCAAGAAAGGAATTGAAGCTGTAATTGTCTTTAGCGAATATCTGGGCCACGAAGAACCCGTAAGTTCGTTTTCGTTGGCATCTGAGAGGCGTTGGCATCTGAGAGGACTGAGAAATGTAAGCAGTTGATGGGAGGGTCGTCGATGGTGACCGTGTGAAAGTGGTCGCCGAGCATCGGGTATTAATCAAAGCTGGTACTGGAGTGTCGGAGCTTGTCTCCGTATATGGATTGAGTGATGATGAGCTTGGCGTTGGAGGCCTTGAATTGCTTGAAGATTTCAGAGGCGGTGTAGAAGGGGTTGGTGGTAGTTGCGACGACGCCGATCATGGAAGCTCCCATGAATGAGAAGGTGAACTCGGCACAGTTTGGGAGGAGGATCATGATCACATCGCCTTTGGTGATGCCAAGCTTGGAGAGGCCGGCTCCGGTCTTTTGGGAAATGAGGTGGGTTTCGAAAAAGGTATAGGTTTTTCCAGTGGAACCGACGATGAGACAGGATCTTTCGGAGAAGTTGGAGATGTTTTCGAAGCAGTAGGTGTGGAGAGGTAGGTGGTTGGAGATGTTGGGAAGGTCCGAAAGCTTAGATTTGAAGACAAGATCATGATGAGTGGTGGTTGGCTGCTGCTTCTCCGGTTATGTCTGAGAGGCGAAAACGACGTCGGAGATGAGAGTGGGAGAGATTTTCGGC
Organism: Rosa rugosa; assembly: GCF_958449725.1. Classification (NCBI taxonomy): domain Eukaryota; kingdom Viridiplantae; phylum Streptophyta; class Magnoliopsida; order Rosales; family Rosaceae; genus Rosa; species Rosa rugosa. Next base: position 26,532,680 of record NC_084824.1, read on the forward strand.
GTCTCTACAACAACAGAGTTGTTGTTGTTAGAGGCAATGGATATCATGGTGTGTTGTCAATTGAAGCTGTTATCCATTAATCTTATCTGGAATTGTGTTCATAAGATTGATTTACCCAGTTCTCGATCTTTAACAGGGAAGAGTTAGTGTTGCTGATATTATCGGCTTCAACGGTTCAGAAATGATATCTTCAAAACCAGATGGTAGCTACAAGATATTCAACAATTACGACCTCGTGAATTGGGTAAATCAATCTTACCTTATTCCAAAGAGACGCAATTTCTCGACCCCCTACAGCCATGGAGAACAGTGCTGGATCTGGAGGTGGATTAGAGGCAGGGGCAAGTTTGGAATTTTGCCTAATAGGTGGGGCCCACAGGATCTGACCTGGCATGCCTCGTCAGCGAGTTAACAGTTTCAGTTGACGGATGATTAACGGAAGGACCTATTAGATGAGATTTTATAACACAGGGGTGTTTTTGATGAAATTGAAAGTTCAAGGACTGAATTGATTCCGGACCTAAACTACAGGGTAGTAACTAGTATTTAGCCCTTAAATATTTCATGATGTTGGTTGACACGCAAACACGCTGGTCACGTGTTGTGCCATTGTCCACTTGTAATTCTGCTTATGCTACACTTCTAGCACATATCATATGACAACGGGCTCACTCCCCGGATCATTCTATTCCGTCAATTGGACTTGACGATGCTAGAGAGTTTACATCAAAGGATATTGCAATGGGACTGATGTTGGATATCATATTCTCATGAACACACCCAAATGGTCTCGCGAAACGACTACGATGGTAGTCAGGACATTGGTAATGCGCACCAATCTCCTTATATCCGCTTGGGGTGATGCAATATCGCATGCAGCTATGCTAATTCGTCTACGACCCACAGCCACTCAATCTACCTCTGCTTTACAGCTAGTGACTGGGTACAAGTTTCGTACTTACGCACATTTGAGTGAGCCATTTATGTGCCAATTGCGCTGCCACAGCGCACTATGATAGGTCCTTACAGACGAATGGGCAACTCAGTTGGATTTGAGACTCCAACAATCGTCCGCCACTTAATTCCCTTGCTAGGCGATCTCATTACCGCTAGATTTGCTGATTGTCACTTTGATGAGACAGTCTTCCCATCGTTAGGGGGAGATAAGAACACAGATGTTCAGCAGGAACGACAGAAACTGTCGTGGTCTGTCCCCACTATGTCTCATCTCGATCCCTACTAAAGTGACAAGATCACACAGCTGCTGCAAATATGCCAGCAAGGAAGGACGTCCATACGAGAGGACGTAGCACCACCCTACACGGAGGTAGGCATGGCGCCAACGCCAAAGAGAGTGGCAATCTGGCATTATAAGCCATGGCCCCAGCTAGGATGCGTGGGAGGCCCGTGGGTTCGAAGGATGCTTTGGCACAACCTAATCATTGGATCATCGACACTCAAAATCCATTTCATGAGAATCTTCCTGGTTATGGTTATCGTTGGGGGACGCCTCAACGTCAGAATCTATTACTGTGAATATAGAGCTCTATGAAAATTACACTAGTGTACATGAGACGTGGGATAGAAACTCCATCATAATTGATGATGTAGTTGCGTATTTCGTTGCGCATGAGTTTGTTGAGTCTGATGATATCGAACCACGCTCCGTTGATGAATGAATGCCAATGTAGAGAAATTTGGCCTAAATGGAAAGATGCAATCCAGGTTAAGTTGGATTCTCTAACGAAGAGGAAGGTTCTCGAGCCAGTGATGCCAACACCTCCTAACATAAAACCTATTAACTAATGGGTCTTCGTTAGAAAGCGTGATGAGAAAAAGAGATGGTAATCTCGCCTTATGGCGTAAGGTTTCTCACAAAATGCCCTGGAATCGACTACGATGAGACATATTCTCTCGTAATGGATGTCATTGCACTCCACTACCCTGTCAGTTTGGTAGTTTCCGAATAACTGAACTTGCAGCTTACAAATGTGGTCACTACGTATCTCTATGGGGATCCAGATACAGAATATACATGAAGGTTCATGGTGGACTTCATTTACCCAAGTCAAGTGGCTCTAGATCACGGAGCGCGTTTACAATAAGGTTGAAAAGCTCGTTAAAGTGATTACTTGATTGGGAAGGGATATGCCCGCGCGTTTCTATAACAAGTTTCGGATTCCATCTCGGTTCATGTTGGACATGATCTTCATTTGAAGCCCTTAAAGAGTTAAGGGAAACCGCTGAGCACTTGAAATCTGAGTTTGAGATGAAGGATTTTGGGAGAACACGATTATGTCTCGGTTTGGAACTTGAGCATCGTGTTGATAGATGCTTAGGCATTTTGACAAGGTCAAGCCTTCAAGCACCCCCATGATCGTCCGTAGTCTTGATCCTGAAAAGGATCCTCTTCGTTTGAAGGATGACGACGAAGATGCGCTAGGGGAAGAAATGCCCTAGTTAAGTACAATAGGCGCATTATTGTACTTAGCTCAATACACAAGACCGGACGATTGTATTGGTGTAAAAGATATCTTGCACAAGACTGTGTAAACTTGTTAGCTAAGATATAGCTCTGCGCCAATGCGACTCCATTGGATTGGTGTAAAAGATATCTTTTGGTACTTGAGATGTGCTATTGATATGGGCTTGTTCTATCCCTACAAAGAGACGATAGATTCAGACCCATCATACACCAGGAACGTCACCAACACTAGCCTGCGTCCACTATCCCCATCCCAAAACAACATGTGTTTTGGAAGGTTGTGCTGATATTGGGAATCTCTCTGACCCACACAAAGGTCATTCCCAAACTGGTTAAGTGTTCACCATGGGTAAAGACCATGATATCTTGGAGGTCTATAGAACAGACCCTAGTCGCTATATCTTCGAACAATACAGAGATCATTGCTTTTCACGAAGTGGTTCGTGAATGCATATGGATTGGATCGATAATTACGCATGTTCGAACAATTGTGGTTTGAAGTCTACCACAGATGAGCCTACGAGCATTTAGGATAATGCTGCTTGTTTTGAACAAATGAAGTAAGGCTACATCAAAAGCGACAACGCCAAGCATAATCAGCAACAACAGACTCTCCTCAAGATCAAAGTGAACTAGGTTCAATCTGAGGACAGTGTGGCAGACTTGCTCTCTAAGTCATTGCCTAAATTCCACTTTCGAGAAACTTGTTGGTAGCATCGTTTGCGGAAGTCATCTGAACTCCCATGACCGTTGTCATAAGAGGGAGATGCAGACATCAGGGGGAGATGTCTACATGTATGGTCTCGAAATGTGAAGGGTGTGTTGTGCTCTTTTTCCCCTTCGACCGAGGTTATTTTTGTCCCACAGGGTTTTTGTTACTCGGCAAGGTTTTTAGTGAGGCAACGAGAGAAGCACCGCGTTTGGGCAACACAAGGGGGAGTGTTCAAGTAAAACTCTAAGTTGTGTTTGGCCCAAACTCTAGGTTAATTGACCTAGTGGTAATAGGGTTTAATTAGAAGAATCTAGATATTATCTTTCCTTGTATGATTCAGACTCTATGCATTGTAATCCTCTATATAAAGAGGCCCCTATTATCAATGAGAATACACAACAAATTCCTCTCAATTTCAATTTCTCTAAAATATGAGTGAGGTTATTTGAGGAACTTTAGTGAGATATAATGAGTAAATTTAGTATTCAAAAATTTGATAGGAGGTGTGAAAAGCATAGGAGGTCAAGTGAGTAAATTTAAAGATTCCAATAGAAAACCTCACCCAAAAAACAATGCTACCACTTTAACAAATCCCGAAACTAGATCATGGGTTTGATTCCCCTATAATGTGATAAAATAAATGAATAATTAACATTATGGGTAGAACCAACAACACGAACTCATTAAAAGACCTAGCAGCCACGCTCTACTAGAGTTGTGAGAACACCGCTCGGTGGGTTCGTTTTTCAGCACTTTCCTCCATCATCGATAGAGAACTACACCACTGTAGCTAGCATAGATAATCATCACATGGATTGGAGAGTGGGTTGCTCATTCCGGATCCGGATCCTCTCATTGGCATCATTCTATCCTTGTATGTTCTTGGCTTTTAATTTCAGCTGTTCATTACGTATCCAAAGGTTAGAGCATAGCCACATCATCATTTGGTTATTAATTACTCAAATAATGCCCTTTTCAACACTAAAGGCATTTATTTCTCCAAATCTGCTGTTGACGTGAAAAAAAAAATAGACTTTTCAACACAAAAAGAAGGGAAAAATTCACCAACGGTATCTGAACACTTTGGTGACTTTCACAATGATACCTGAACTTTGAATGTTATCAATGTGATACCTGGCCTTATAATTGGTTGTCAACGTAGTACCTACGTCAACTTTCCGTCATGCCTCCGTCAATTTTGATCACATGTGACACACGTGAGGCTGAAAATGAGGGCAAAAAAGACTTTTTCACTCCATTAAATATTAAAGAGGATAAATTCAAAATTAAAAATAAAAACTGAATAAATTATTATATTAAAAATAAAAGTTGAATATTTTTTTTTTCTTTCTTCTATTAATCAAGATCGCAATCAAATACATTCTAAAAAAAAAAAATCCCAATCCAATAAGTATCTTAACCTAGGAATTTCATGTTTTTCATCTTCTTAAACCCAGCAAAAAAAAAAAAAAGCAAAAGATTTCCCAGCAATTGTTCATGTTCTTGAACCCATTCATGTTCATCTTCTTAAGCTGGACAGACCCATTTTGGAAGAGAAGTGAACCCTTGATCCACAGTTGAGTATTCCAATCCACAAACTTTCTCACATTCGCCGTCTCCGTCAGTATCAACACAAACACAGCCACACCTATTCTTAGGCTTGTCCAGTTCATGGTTGACCAAAATTTGGATGAGAAGGAGCATTATACATGGCAAAATTGGGACTGAAACAAGCCGAACATTCTGTTTCATATTCCTTTTCTGCATAAAAGAACATACAGAATTACATAACTCGAATCTTAACATTGGGTGATTAAACCAATACATAATCTTTGTATCACTATAATTTAGCAACTGAAATGGACCCAGAAAAGTAACTGCTTGACAAAAAAAGCAACCAAAGAATCGATCTTTATGTACCAAAATGAAAGAAAAGCACAAAAACAAGCAAACCCAGAAATCTTGAGGCTTTTTCATTTCATAAAAAACCAAATTTGAACCCAAACAAGAATCTTAACATTGAGTGATTAAACCAATACATAATCTTTGTATCACTATAATTTAGCAACTGATATGGACCCAGAAAAGTAACAGCTTGACAAAAAAAACAACCAAAGAATCGATCTTTATGTACCAAAATGAAAGAAAAGCACAAAAACAAGCAAACCCAGAAATCTTGAGGCTCTTTCATTTCATAAAAAACTAAATTTGAACCCAAACAAGAAGAGAGAGAGACCTGGAAAGTTAAGTTCTTTCTGAGCAGCGCATTTGCTAGAGTACAGAAGCTGGCACAGCCATTCCTCATCCTCCATTCATGTTCATCTTCTAAAGCTGGACGACGATTTCGAGGCCTCTCCTCCCTCCGCCGCTGGTACGCCTCCATCCTCCCTCCTTCCCCTCACCCCACCAAGAGCGTCCTGCAAGTTCTTGAATTGATCACGCACAATTGTGATCTCCCAGAAAGTGCTCGTCACCGGAGGGTTGGGCGGCACCATAGCATTGGTGGCATCATTGGAAGGTTAGGCGGCAGCATTCAAGGCCCGGGAGGTGGAGGTGCTGTAGGTTGTTATGGATTTGGATTCATCGCTAGTTGGCTACCAAAGTAGACTAATAAAGAACCCTACGGCCCTGGCGGCAGAGACGACGGTTAATCGGAAGCAGGTGAGGTTTTGGGTAAGAGACGCAGGTAGAATTTAGGGGCTGAATGAGTATGAAGATCTCTGAGCAAATAGAGGTTCATCGGTACTGTTCGCAATTCGCAGAGCGGCTTCTAATTATCGGAGGCTAGGGAACATAAACGAAGCCCCGAGAAGAACAATTGTGTGTAGCTGATGATGAATGAGAGAGAAAATTTTCTTTTTTAATTATTTCTTTATTTCTTTCTGTAAATTAGAAAATTTATTTTAAGAATTAATTATTTTATTCATTTAAATTAATTATTTTTTCATAAAAAAGTAATTTGAGGGCATTTCAGTCATTTACTTCTCTTTTTGGGCCTCACGTGCCTCACACGTGGTCAACTTGACAGTGCCGTGACAGAAAGTTGACGTAGGTACTACGTTGACAACTAATTATAAGTCCAGGTATCACATTGATAACATTCAGAGTTCAGGTATCATTGTGAAAGTCACCAAAGTGTCCAGACACCGTTGGTGAATTTTTCCCCAAAAAGAAATAAATCGAACTCCTTCAAACTGAGATTTAGGGAATCTGGATCCATTTTAATAATGCAATAGTAGCTTTCCATGTGTAAAAGAAAAAGAGAAATTAAAATCAAACTCCTTTAAACTGAGTGGGTTTACAAAGATAAACAAATACCCAGAATTTTTTCTATAAGTATATATATAAGGATAGTGAGATAGGGAATCAACTCATCAATAAGTATATATATAGAAGTGTTTAAGAAAAACTGAATTGGGAGAGAATTGAATCGTGCTTTCATTGATAAGAGGGGTCTCTTTATATAGAGGATTACAAGCATAGAGATAGAGTTGTACATGGAAACATAATCATACATTGATTGGATATCTCCTAAGATTCTCCGAGAATATCTCTAATATAAACCCTAGTTCAACTAGAGCAAGTAACCTCGAGTTTGGGCTAGACACATATTCTGGATTTACTTGAACACTCCCCCTTGTGTCGCCCAAACGTGGTGCTTATCTCGTTGCCTCATTAAAAACCTCGCCGAGTAACAAAAACCCTGTGGGACAAAAATAACCTCGGTAGAAGGGGAAAAAGAGCACAACACACCCTTCACGTTTCGAGACCATACATGTAGACATCTCCCCCTGATGTCTGCATCTCCCCCTGATGACAACGGTCATGGGAGTTCGGATGACTTCTGCAAACGATGCTACCAACATGTTTCTCGAAAGTGGAATTTAGGCAATGACTTAGAGAGCAAGTCTGCCACACTGTCCTAAGATTGAACCTAGTTCACTTTGATCTTGAGGAGAGTCTGTTGTTGCTGATTATGCTTGGCGTTGTCGCTTTTGATATAGCCTTGCTTCATTTGTTCAAAACAAGCAGCATTATCCTAAATGCTCGTAGGCTCATCTGTGGTAGACTTCAAACCACAACTATTCGAACATGCGTAATATGGATCCAATCCATATACATTCACGAACCACTCGTGAAGAGCAATGATCTCTGCATTGTTCGAAGATATAGAGACTAGGGTCTGTTCTGTAGACCTCCAAGATATCATGGTCTTTACCCATGGTGAACACTTAACCATTTTGGGAATGACCTTTGTGTGGGTCAGAGAGATACCCAACATCAGCAAAACCTTCCAAAACACATGTTGTTTTGGGATGGGGATAGTGGACGCAGGCCAGTGTTGGCGGCGCATCTGGTGTGTGATGGGTCCGAATCCATCATCTCTCTGTAGGGATAGAACAAGTCCATATCAATCATACATCTCAAGTATCGACATATATCTTTTACACCAATCCAATGGCGTTGCGTTGGCGCAGAGCTATATCTAGCCAACAAGTTCATGGCAAATTAGATGTCCGGCTAAGTACAATAATGCGTCTATTGTACTCAAGTAAGGCATTCCTGCCTCTAGCACATCTTCGCCATCATCCTTCGAATGAAGAGGATCCTTTTCAGGATCAAGACTACGAATGATCATAGGGGTGCTTGGAGGCTTGACCTTGTCAAAATGCCTAAGCATCTACGATGCTCAAGTTCTAAACCGAGATATAATAGTGTTCTCCCAAAATCCTTCATCTCAAACTCGGATTTCAAGTGTTTAGCGGTTTTCCTTAACTCTTTAAGGGATTCCAATGAAGATCATGTCCAACATGAACCGCGATAGAATCCGAAACTTGTTATAGAAACGCGTGGGCATATCCCTTCCCAATCAAGTAGTCACTTTAGTGAGCGTTTCATCCTTATTGTAAACGCGCTCTGTGGTCTAGAGCCACTTGACTTGGGTAAATGAAGTTCACCATGAACCTTCATGTACATTCCGTATCTAGATCCCCATAAAGATACGTGTTGACCACATTTGTAAGCTGCATGTTCAGTTATTTGGAAACTACCAAACTGACAGGGTAGTGGAGTGCAATGACATCCATTACGAGAGAATATGACTCATCGTAGTCGATTCCAGAGCATTTTATGAGAAGCCTTGCGCCATAAGGCGAGATTACCATCTCTTTTCTCACTACGCTTTCTAACGAAGACCCATTAGTCAACAGGTTTTATGTTAGGAGATGTTGGCATCACTGGCTCAAAAACCTTCCTCTTCATTAGAGAATCCAACTTAACCTGGATCACATTTTTCCATTTAGGCCAAATTTCTCTACGTTGGTATTCATTCATCAACAGAGCGTGGTTCGATATCATCGGACTTAACAAACTCATGCGCGATTACATGCGTTTTCGCATGGAATCCATTGGCTATTCATAGGTGCGATTTGCCCTAGGTGCGTAGAGAGTTTCCATGACAATAATCAAGGTGCCATTTGGCAAGGGGAACTTGGGCTATTCCATGTCCTTGAATTAATACTGATGGCCCAGCCATCGTAGTCACAAAGAAATATGCTCAGAATTAAAATTGAGTCATAATGAAAAGAACTCGAAATTTTATTCATAAGCCAACGGAGTTACATCATTGTCTCTTTGACCAAAGAAAATCTAATTCAAAATGCTAGCTAATGCAAAACGATGGTAGTCATCTAACTTCTTTCAGTAATTCCAAAAAAATGTGACCAGGTGAGTAGAGAGATGTCGGTGGAGCACGGCTCGCTTAAGTACCACTAATCTCAGAACCTTTCTAGACATCACACTTACTTTGGGTGAGCCTACTTTGAAGAAAGACTAAACCATTGACATTTACTACAAAGTATATATATGGCAATTGCCTATTACATCTCTTGGAAAAATAAAGACTTAAATAGAATTGGCGATCTATTGATCCCAGCCAGATTTGTAGTCTTCAACCTTTCACTCTAGATCATCTTCATGATCTTCTTGTTCCACATAGTGAGCTTCTCTTGCTTCACAATATGCTTTGTAGGCGGTGACAATTTCTTCACGAGCTCTACAAATGTGTGCCAAATGATTGGATACTCCACATCGAGAACATACATCTCTTTGCTCAGACTCCATTGATTGAGGCGCTTTGAAAACGTCATTTAGATTATTCTTAGTGTTGGTGGCACCACCAATATGGCCAGAGGCGTTGCCTCCCTCTCTCTTTCCACGTTGTCCTATTCGGTTCCGTGTTCGCCTATTTTGGCGGTTACCTTCCCAAGTAGAGCGATTATATAGACCAGGACGTCCAGAAGTATCCCTAAGATTATGGTTTTGCTCTTGGCGCCCTCTTAGGGGCGCGACTATAATTGGATTCCGGAATATGCTCTGTTTTCACGGATCTCAAATTATAGTTCTTCACAAGGATGTTGTCATACTTTTCAGCGACATTCATAGCTCCAATGAGCTCATGAAATCTTGTGATTCGTCCTGCAGTAACATCGATTCTATAGTTCTTAGCAACTTTCAATGCAGAGACGGGGAAGGTAGAGAGAGTCTTCTCAATCAACATCGCATCCGTGATCTCTTTACCACATAATTCCATTAAGGTTTTAATGCGAAGTGCTTCCGAGTTGTAGTCAAGAACTGACTAGAAATCACAGAAGCGGAGACTATGCCATCTCACTTCTAGGTCAGGAAGCAGAGAGTCACAGACGTTGCCAAATCTTTCTTCGAGTGAGACCCACCGCCTTCTGGGGTCTTCTTTATTCATACACTCGTACTGGAGCGAATCATTCATATGACGAGTCATTAGGATGATGGCTTTCGCCTTATTTGCCTCTAAGGCTGCTCTATTTACTTCAAAAGCTTGAGCTTGCTCAACAGTTAGCACGTCCTGACTACGCTCAAGAATCATATCTAAGATTTCATTGGCCTTGAGATGCTGGCGGACATCACGAACTCACCTGTGATATCCAGAGCCAGTTGTTCCCAATCGAGCAAAGTCCAATTTGTTCAGGTTACTCATCCTGAAAGAGAACAAGAAAAAGGATTAGTTTCAGAGCGGAAAAAGCTACCACGAAAACATATAAAATTTATGAGCGTAATCGCTTCCAAGAAATTAGGAATTTCCGAGCGTAGACGCTTCCAAGAAATTCGATTCCAAGAGGGGTTGGATTAGTTCGAAACAATGATGTAAGTGGTCGATCGTTTTATCTCAACAAACTCTAAGTTTGGAGGACTCTACAAGCTCCAAGCTTGGAGTGAGCACGAACCCTCACAGTTCGGCTTAATTTGGTCTCCCCTATGATAAAGAAAGGGGGGTAGAAGAAGGGAGGTTGCAAGTCCCCGAAAAAGAAGAGAAATTAAATGTAAAAACTCTAAAAAACGGGAACTTTTAGAAAAAAAAAAAAAAACCTCGAAATAGGTCGCCGGAAAATTTGGCCAAAAAAAGTAGCCGGAAAAAGTCGCTGGAAAAAGTGGTTGACCGTGGAGCTGACGTGGCAGTGGGTCCCCCTTGATGATGTGGCATGGGTCCCTTTGCTGATGTGGCGCGGGTCTGGGTGCTGATGTGGCGTGGTCCCTCTTGCTGACATGGCGCGGGTCCAGTTGCTGACGTGGCATGGGCCTGCGTCAGTGGGTCTCTGCCTTTGGGCTTTTGGGCTTCTTTTCCTTTCCCTTCTTTTTTTTTTTTTTCTCTTCTTTTCTTTTCCTTCTGCAGGTTTTCTGCAGGAAGATCAGGCGGCCGGTTCATCAAGTTTTAGGCCGGTTTTTGGATTTTTCTTCCGGTTCCTGAATCTTTAGATCAAGGGGCTTCTTCTAGAAAAATTTGGTTGAAATTGGATGTCCGGAAGATGGTGAACCGGTGGAATATTTGCTGCAGGTTGTATCGAGCTTCCGGTGGCCGGTTCGGTAGGTTTATGGCCGGTTCTTGGGGTGGCGCCGCCGGTTCTGGACTCCTGGGATCGAGTGCTTCAAGGTGTGAGGTGGAGGTAGAAAAGGCTTCAAGGTTTTGTATTCGGATTCAAGGACTTTAGCTTCTTGAATCAGGGTTTGGCTATTTGTTTCAGGGTTAGGGCTTCGTGCTGATAACGTGTTTAAGAAAAACTGAATTGGGAGAGAATGAATCGTGCTTTCATTGATAATAGGGGTCTTTTTATATAGAGGATTGCAAGCATAGAGATAGAGTTGTACATGGAAATATAATCGTACATTGATTGGATATCTCCTAAGATTCTCCGAGAATATCTCTAATATAAACATTATTTCAACTAGAGCAAGTAACCTCGAGTTTGGGCCAGACACATATTTGTTAGCCAAATAGCCACCCTCAAGTATAAGGGGTACAAGTAATAGTATAGGGATTTAAGAAAGGTTGTCGAACCCACGAGAATTGGATTCATTTCACTAGCTAGGGGGTTAACCTAAGGAGAGCTAGAATATGCAAATGTACAATCAGAAACCTAAATTCACAAGAAAATCTAGGCTCATGGTGAGTATGTGCATTGTGGTGGTAGTGATATTGTTTGTTGGATAGAGTGGTGAACCAAATTATAAAATAAATGCTCAAATATAAATTAAACTAAACTAGTAAAATAATGGATGAAGTTAGGGGTTGGATTGTCTACCACTAACCTCCCTTGCAAGTATTGAAGTTTAAATACAAGTGATGCTATTCTAAATTCCCAATTACCCTATTTGCATCCGGATAAGACTACAAAGGCTTAAACTCCTTTAATGGTATCAATTCCAACCGGATAAGTCTAGAATTAACTACCTAAGAGCAATTCCTATTACCGGTTAAGTCTCAATTCATTGTTCCTAGATGCATAAAGCTTTGAGTTTAGATAATTATGCAAGCAAACCAATCCTAGATCTAGGTGATTTTAACTCACAACCTTCACATGCACATAGAGGGTGCTATCATACTATCAATGCTCAAGGTTAACTACTCCCTAAACATTTTTTCATGAGATGACAAACACAACACATTCAAATTAGTTAAGTTTGAATAAATGCGTTCACTTCTTGAATTAGCATATGAAGATGAAAATCACAAATAATATCAAATGTAAATTAAAACAACAATTCATACAAGTTTAGCTAGGGCTTTCAACCCTAGCCCCAACAAAGTAACTACTCACTCATAATCATACAACTTGGCATCAAATATATAAAGTAAATCAAGGTAAATTAGAGAGTTAAGGGGAGAAAGAACTAGTTGAAGCTTGACAAATCAATGGGTAGCTTCTCCTTCATTTTTCTCCTTCAATGCTCCTTGAATCCTCCTTGATGGTGGAATGGATGGATGATGAACTTCTTGATGGTGATGATGAATGGAATGGTGATGAAGATATGATGCTCCTTTGGCTAACTTTGAGTGGTGGTGATGGAGTTTATGGTGGTGGAAGATGGTAGTTGTGGTGGTGATGATGGAGGAGATGGAGTAGATTGGATATTGTGGATTTGGATTTTGGGAGGTGGATATGGAGGTTTTATGAAGGAGATGAACAGAGAAAGAAGATGTAATGGGGTGGAATGGTTGATGTTGAGAGTGAGAAGAGAAGGTGTTTATATAGGGAAGAAAAGGAAGAGTGAAATAAAAATAATGAAAGTGGAGTATGGAATTTGTTTGTAAAATATGGAAAAGATGGAGTAATGATGGAATGAAAGCAAAGCATGAAGGTGCAAAAATACGGAAGTGATGATGATATATTAAAGAGAATGGAGTAGAAAAATATATCCAAGGAAAAAGAGAAAATCATCTAGCTTTCTTCATGTGGGTGGGAATATGTTGAGCTGTTTTTTAGGTCACTTTCTACCCCTTTATTCCTTAATATATCTCCACCAAGACTTCATCATGGGCCTCCGATTTCTTCATATCAAATGTTCCTCTATGAGTGTAGATCATCCTGTTAAAATTTCAGAGCTTTTGGAGTAGTAGTTGGGCCGAAAACGCTACTGGACTCCTCTCAGGTCCAGTTTTGCTTATGCAGAAAATTGGACTGATTGTTTGAAGGCATTCCACTTCTATCTGGCTCTTTCACTCTTCATAAGAAATGTTTCTTAGGATGTCTAGAATGGATCTGGAGAGTTTCAACTCATTTGGAGTTCATTTGGTCAGGCGGCCGCTCCTTCTTCCTTGTCCAGCTCACTTTCTCCTAGTCGGAGTAAGAAAATGTTCTAAGGTTGACTTTTTAGTGCATTTCCATTCTTCTCCATCATTTCCTAGCATGATAAGGAAAACATAATAAATATATATAAATAAACGCAAAGGTTAAGCAAAAGTACAAGATTAGGGAAATAATGAAATTGGATTAGTCAACATTAAATTTGGACTTTAGAACAAGTAATTTCCATGTTTTAGGGGACAAATATGTATATGAATTATGATCCAACAATATTCTGGATTTACTTGAACAAGATAACTATATAAATAGGAGATAGTGCCATTTGGTTAGTGTTCTATGTTGAACAAATGCTGTTTGCCTTGAATTTGGTGTTATTAGTGGATTTAAATGACTTTTACTGATGTGTCATAACATTGACCTTCAGATTTTGTGTGAACGGTTGTGATTGAAAGTCGACAAGAAAGGATGAATTCATGCCAAGGAGAGGATCCGGATTATTAGCTAATTCCTTTAATTAGTACATCACAAAATGACGTCAATTGTGTCTTTTTCTGTACCGGTAGTATTACATATATGTATGGAGGAGCATACTTGGGTCTCCCATTGCGTGTTGAAAAATAAAAAACTCAGATTTTTCAATACATAAAGGAGAAGTTGTCTAAGAAATTGGAAAATTGGAAGGTCAATATTCTTAGCTGTGCTGGTAAAGAAATTTTAATCGAAGCAGTTGCTCAAACTATGCCTCTTTATGCAATGAATTGTTATCTGTTGCTGAAAGAATTATGTGATGACATACACCAACTTTGTGCATCTTGCTTTTAGGGTGATACAAATGAAAAAAAAAAAAAATCATTTGAGAAGTTGGGAAAATCTCTGTCTCACAAAGCATGAAAGTGGTATGGGGTTCAGAAACATGTTTGCTTATAACCTAGCTATGTTGGCTAAGCAAGGTTGAAGAATTGTCATAAAACCCTACTTCACTCATTGCTACATTGTATAAAGCAAGATACTTTCCAAATTGTATTTTTGGGAAGCAGAGTTAGGGGACGTTGGGATGCACCTTCCTTCTCTTGAAGAAGCATTAATTCTTGCAGGTAGACCAGTTTTGAAAGTAGGAATCAGATGGAGGATTGGTGATGGCACAAAGGTTCGGATCTGGCAGGATAATTGGGCACCAAACTATTCACGGTTCTTAATTCATAGGCCTCCACATTCTACTTTTGAAATGGTGGCTGAACTCATTGATTCTCAGAATAGAACATGGATTCCCGCATCCATACAAACTCTATTCTACCCTACTGTTGCTGAAAAAATTCTTAGCATTCCACTTAGCAAGTGTTCTACTCAAGAAAAGCAATATTGGAGCTTGAATAGAAGGGGTTGGTTCACAGTCAAAAGTGCTTATTGGATAGCGTGAGAATAACTTCTTGGCATTAATGTTCTTGCTTCCTCATCCACTGGAGATCCATTCAAAGAACCACGGAAGAGACTTTGGAAAGCCAAAGTTTCTGCTAAAGTTCAAATTTGTGTATGGAGGGCTTGCAATAATTTATTACCTACAATAAGGAAAAGACTCATCACTAAGGGTTATGAGGGGGATCTCAATTGTCTCTTATGCCATCACCAACTTGAAGATGCAGCCCAACTGTTTTGTGTCCCATAGCTTCAAGTTTATTAACTCAAGCTCCTTTTAATCTTCATAGTACTCGATCTGCTCCCTCAAAGTAATTTCAAAGAATGGATGCAAGAGCAAGCTTTACTCCTCAAGGCAGAGATTTTTGACAAACTCTTGATGATTATATGGGGTCCTTGGAAAAATAGAAATACCAAGTTGTGGGAGGAGAAACCATAAACTGCTCATAATAGTTTCTTGAGCTGCATGACCTGGTTGGAAGAGTTTCAAAAGGCCAGGAAATCAGAAACTCATCAAACAAAGCAAGCAATAAGACAAGTTTGGAAACCTGCTTATGATAATGATTTAAAACTCAATGTTGAAGGTGCTTATGTACAGCAGCTACCAAAAGGAGGACTTGGAGGCATTCTCAGAAACTCTGATGGGATAGTAGCTCCTGCTTTTGCTAAATCAGTACAATTAACATGCGAGTTCTGCACATCATGTTGAACTGCTTGCTATTCCGGCTGGTTTAGAATTGCTGCAACAACTTAATATTAATCAGGTAACCACTGAAACAGATTGCAAGCTAGCTGTGCAGGATGGATCCGGCTCCTCTAAAGCAAGCAAGTTATGAAGTTCATGAATTTCATAAAATCTCTGACCTCCATTTAATCTTGTTAATTGACGTGGAAATTTTTGAGCCATTAGATTAAGTGGAGGTCGGAGATTTTGTGAAATTCACGAACTTCAGGACTTTCTCACTTTAGAGGAGCCGGATCCGTGCAGGATATTAGTAGCTATTCTCTTGAACTGTCAGAATTTGGTAATGTGCTTAATGATATTCACAATACCATGAAGAGCATACAACATGTCAAAATCTGTTTTGCTTCTCGTGCTTGCAATAAGGTGGCACTGTGGCACATAGGCTAGCTAGTTTAGCTTTTGAATCTGAGCAATGTGAGAATTGGTTACATACCACTCCAGACTGTATTCTTGATCTCATACAACAGGAGTATCCTCCAGAACAAAGCTCAGTATTATTTGCTTTAAAAAAAAAAAAAAAAAAGTAGTATTACATGTATTTGCTATAAAAGAAGTTCGGGAATGAATTAATTATCCCACTCACAAGGGAATGAATTAGGAGGCCGGGAATTAATGGAACCAATTCTAGTGTTCCGTCCACGCATTTAATACTCGGGAATGAGCATGAGATTTCTTTTACCTTACATAGAATTTACCGAAGATTTTGCTGACTGAAGTCTCCCGTTGAATTTGACCCAGAAAAAGAAGTCTCCCATCGAAAATAACAATTTCAAACATTTATTTCCAACTACATAGTCAATAATTTTGTTACCGTAATAAATAAGGGTGTTACTGTAGGTAATATATTGTCACATGTCTGCACATTTCAAAATGACTTAAGGTTAAATTAAAAATAATTAACAAATCAAATTATAGGAGATTAGATAAATTACCCCTACCATGTAATCCAGTCTTGAATGAATGAGTAAACTTACTTACTTACTTTTTGAGTTGGGGCTCATTTAAATTTCAATTCTCTTCTATTTATAATAGTATATATTATCTGTTAATAAAGAATGAATTATCAAGAAAAAAGTTCAAGGAATAATAGAGAGAACTATATATATATGGAAACAATTCAAATGTTTCGTTCATGAATGTAATATTCGAAATGTCAGCATGAGATTTCCTTTCCATATATATAGCATTTCCATTAGATTTTGATATATATCCAAACACTCTCCACATTCGAAACAGTATTTAACAAAAAAAAAAATACAACATTTCGAAATATTAATTTTCAACTATTGTTGATTATATGTCCAATAAATATGGGTGTTATTGTAAAAGCACAATACATACCCCCGAACCATAATTGGTGGAGAAGAAGAGAGACCCAGATCTGTTAGGAATGGTTTTTCTTTTCTAAACCGCTTAAAACCCTACTCCGTGTGGGAGACGGAGTGTTATATATAGTTACGCCTCCATTAACATCTTTGCCTCCCCGACATATCCAAATTTCAAATCCTCTCCTTCCTCTTCTCCATCCCCCTCTTACCTCTTCTTCTCAGTCCGCTTCCGTCCCGATCATAATTTCCAGAGCACAATGGGCGCCTTAAAGGGCTCCACCGATGAGCCTAGGGTTAGCCCCGGCCGGCAAAACCGTCGGAAACGGATGTCATCAACGGATGCGAAGAAAGACGGGCGAAAGAAAGCCAAGGTTGATGGTGATACAGAGACTTTGGAGGTAAACAATTTAGGGATTAGTTGGTTTGCTCCATTTACTGTTTTAAGCACGAGCTCTATTAGCTCTTTTAGAAGCTTGAGAGAAACTCTTAGAGTTGACAATCTAGTCAGTACTGATCAGTTCCATTTTACTCGTAAGAGTCAACGGGCTATAGGTCAAGAGTCTTCTAGGGTTGTTGAGAATGAGTTACCTGGGTTGGTCTGCAACGACCTTTGTAATGGAAAAGAAAACATATGCATCCCTGTTACCAATGAAGTTGATGTCCCTCCTGTAGCTCCCGAAAAGTTTGAGTATCTCAGCTCCATTGAAGTAGCAAAAAATTTGGTCATTCCGGCGAGTGCTGAGGGATGTAATTGCAAAGGGAAGTGTACTAATACGAGGACTTGTTCGTGTGCTAGCCTCAATGGATCTGACTTTCCTTATGTTCGGAAAGCCGGTGGCGGCAGATTGTTTGAGCCTAAGGCTGTTGTTTTCGAGTGTGGTCCGAACTGTGGCTGCGGGCCCAAGTGTGTGAACCGCACTTCTCAGCAGGGATTGAAGTACAGGCTTGAGGTTTATAAGACACCCGACAAAGGCTGGGCTGTTAGGTCTTGGGATTTTATTCCCTCTGGTGGTTATGTTTGCGAGTATACTGGTGTTCTGATGAAGACCAGTGAACTGGACAATGTCTCCGTGAATGATTACTTTTTTGAAATTGATTGTGAGCATACAATGAATGGGATTGGAGTGAGGGAGAAGCGCCTGGGTGAAGTGCCCATTCCAAATGGTCTTGGTGCTAGCGAAGATGGAGGTGGCAAGTTATTAGAAGAAAGTGACCCTGACTATTGTATAGATGCTGGATCCAGAGGGAATGTTGCTAGGTTTATTAACCATAGTTGTGAGCCGAATCTGTTTGTGCAGTGTGTCTTGAGTTCTCACCATGATGTTAAACTAGCTAGAATTGTGTTGTTTGCTTCCGATGACATACCTCCTATGCAAGAGCTGACTTATGACTATGGCTATGAGCTTGATAGTGTCGTTGGTGCTGATGGAAAAGTGAAAGAGTTGGCTTGTCATTGTGGTACAGCGGACTGTCGGAAGCGTTTGTACTAGAAAAGAAGGATGCGCAATTTGGAGTAAGTTCAACTGTATACCTCTGTGAGTTCTTCTTTTACTCGTTTATGGAGTTGATAACCTTGGAGAAAGAAGAAGCATTTTGATTCAATAAACATAAAGTACTTTTCATGCAAGACATCTATTCGTTAGTTTGGTTTTTCTTTATAGTTAAGGTATCCGGGATTATGCTGAGTTAGAATCATGAATGCAGGTGCAGCATCGTTACTTTTGAGATTTTAAGGTCTCCGATCTGAAAGAAGACTATAAATCAAACCATTAATTAACTCCCAACAACAACAAAAAATTAAAGTGAAATAAATATGAAATAGAAAACGGAGTTTGAGTCCTTGCTTAATTTCTCCATGCCAAACCGAGTCAGAATTGAACTCTCATATCATTTCTGTGTGAAAGAGACTTGGAATAAAAAGAATCAATTTTGCTAGTATTTAAATTGATGACACCATATCTTTCATATCCATGCTATGATATCTGCTGCCACATAATACTCATTTATTAACGATGTATTAATACTAGCTAGCATACTACACCATCGATATCCTTAATCAACCCTAAAAAAATCTACTTACATTTAGTAACGAAACCCTATACTCGATCACCAGTTTGCGTCTTATTCTGACAATAAATCCAATTGTACTCATATATTCATGGATCGAGTCAGATGGTTTTACCCAAATGTATTATTTTGTGTGACAATCCAATTCAAACCCAACCCTCCCAAAAGTGGGTAGGTTGGCAGATTGGATGATCGATCCGCAAAAATGCTCATCCCTAGTAGGCTAGTAGTTATTGAAAAACAAAAAGACATTAAGCTCAAATAGTTTGACCTAAAAGATATGTGAACTTTACTTAATGATGTGCTGTAATTTAACATTCTAACTTGAGATTCTATCATACACCTCTTCATCCGAAAACAATCACCACTGCCACATACCAAATAATTGAATCATATATTAGTAGCCAACCATTAATGAAATTTAGCAATCACGCAGCTAGAACTCATGATGTTACTATCATTTTTTACAAGAACCCTAATTTATAAATGGGTCTAGATTTAGTGCGAAAAGTACGTACAACCTACACAATTTGATATAAAATTAGTACGTTACAAGAATACAAGATCGTATTTATCTAATTAATATTCAACCTGCTTCTCAAGTCAGTCAATTGGGCAGAATATCATCCTAACCCAATAACTTTGTTTCACAATTCCATTAACAATTAAGTGAGATACAAACCATGTTTATAACTTCCGCCATATTTCTACCTATCATGATCTTCATCATGTAGCCTTCCCTTTTCAAGAAGCAACTTCTAGTCAACTTCATAGTGATCTTTAGCACATTGCTTGAATAATTCCTTTCGCCGCTTAACGATCCTATATTCTTGACTCTCACAAATAACAAGCTTCAACACGTTGCTATTTCCAGTTCTATTCTGTAAAATTGTCTGCAAAGTTAAAAGACACAATATTTTAAGTCGAAAATTAAAAATTTAAACAAACTAGGTACTCATATTGTATAAAATATTTGGTATATGTGCCACAAGCTAGCAGAGAAAAAGATATTAAAAACAGAGACATAAGCACGAAGCTAGGAATAAACAACTTTGGACCAAATGGGAGTCTGAAAAGAAAAAATAGAGTAAGAATGCTTCTACCGTATAATTTTGCAATATAATAAACATATTACATATGGAGTAATGGTTAATGGTTACAGACTACTAACTGGAAACCTTGAAGCATGACATATTAAGTTTACCAACCCATGGTGAAATGCGGTGTGTTCTTTCCATCGGAGCTTTTCAAAAAAACTACAGCACTTGGCTATGATCCCTAAGGTCATTGCTTCTGCTTGATATCAACTACTGATTGTCAAATCCACTCTTTGATTTTCTGATCGATCTCTTACAATGTGCGCACTACTGTCTGTCTGGAACTGGATCAAATATACTACATCTCCACTTCCAAATGTACCAAAGAGCCACAGCAAAATAGCAGTACCAAGGCACCTTGTATGCATGAAACATTTGACTTCAAATTAACCAATAACCAGTCACAAAGTGGGTGGGAGAAGGTGGAAAAGAACTCACCACAAGTGGAGGTTTTGACCACTCTCGAGGAGAAAGCTGCACCCTTTGAAGATGTGATATAAAGATTCCATGATGCAAGTAGCCAACCCTCTTTTCTAAAACTTCCTCAAATGTTGAGTCAACACAGTAATAGTTCAGAGTACCTCCGCAATTTGCATGGAGCTGATACTATATTGTGATGCCGAGTAGAGTAAAGTTCGAGCAAACTCTTAACTTATGCTGAAACTAAACTTAAATAATCTTTGCCGACTTTCAGGAGCAAAAATAGAAGTTCAAAACTAACTGTTTCTGCTCTGCCCCAGTTGTATAATCCTCATGCTAAGGATACTATACAAGAAAACGGATCAGCAATAAGCTGGCTACCTTAGCAGGAATCTTAATGTTGCCCAATTCTATTTTGATGCAGCTGAAGTCCACCAATAGCTCCTCCTGCATTTTGTGCTCAATCACTAGTTCTTAGTGTTCCAGCAGGGTCTTAAGCAAAAACACTTCCTTAGTCAGATTTCCTCACTCCTCTCCTTACGGTTTTACATATCATTACCATTGCTGCCCTTCTCAGTTCCGAGTTTTAAGAGCGATCATAACTAGTGGACCTCTCATAGTGACGGGACTTGTGCCGCTTGTGAGAACGCTCATCCCTATCCCTAGAGCTCCTTTTGTGTGAACGCTCCTCCGTGTCCACAGATCTCCTACTGCGATGGAATTCTTCGGTCTCAATGGAGTTCCTTTTGAATGAACGGTCCTCCTGGTCCATAGATCTTTTACGAAACGACTCTTCCTTGTCGACAGGACTGCTTTTGGGCATGCTTGTTTCCCTATCAGTAGACCTTCTGTGAGTACCTCCTTCTCTATCTCTAGAGCTCCTACGGTGATGGCGTTGAGCTGACTCATCAGAGCTCCTTCTGGATGAATGGTAGTCCTCATCCATAGATCTTTTATGAAACCTGTCATCGTTATCTCCAGGATTGCTTTTGCGTATGTTCGCTTCCCTATCCATTGACCTTCTGTGAGTACCTCCTTCTCTATCTCTAGAGCTCCTACTGTGATGGCGTTGAGCTGACTCATCAGAGCTCCTTCTGGATGAATGGTAGTCCTCATCCATAGATCTTTTATGAAACCTGTCATCATTATCTGCAGGATTGCTTTTGCGTATGTTCGCTTCCCTATCCATTGACCTTCTGTGAGTACCTTCTTCCCCATCTACTGAGCTTCTTTTTCTTCTAGGTGGGGATGGGTCCTACAAACATATATGAAGAAACAATGAAATGATCATGTGTGATAGAAGTTTCTGGATTAAGGGTCTAGTAATTCTCTCAAGCTAAAGATCTACATTACTTTGAACAAATGCTATTGTAAGCGGTAGAAGGGAAATATGTAAAGATAATGAGATAAAAACGTGCCTCTGTAATTTATAGGTTACTTAATTTTTGGTTGAGCTCAGGTTATAGAGGTTAAGCAACTTAGCACGCGCCTCATTTTCAAGGAGAGGTAGATGGGTAATAAGGTAAACAAGGAATACCTGATACCGGGACATGTATCGCCCTTCTGGTGGAGGTGGGATTCCAAGTTTCTCCAGATCATCATATGGGATACGACTGGTCAAAGAGAAACAGATGAGTGCATATAATCCACACACACACACACACACATAGGAAACCTTGCCACAGAAACAGGCTCAAAGCACAAATTGGTAACTTTCAAAGAGACTTCCTCTTGACAACCTCCACAGTTCAATAATGGTAAAGGAGCGCAATCATTCCCATTAATCATCTTGTTAATATAAGAGTCAAATACACTGTATAAACTCAGAAGTTCATTTGTGCAGAAATTTAAGTTAACCTTCATAGATTGTAGTCTTAATCAAGATCAACTTAGTAATTGAATCCCAAGCTAAAGGACAAGATACGTAGCCAGGAAATACTGGAGAATTCTCTACAATGTTGTCACATCTGACAATTTATGCAAAAGAAGATATCCATTGTATGTAGCTGCAAACAACAGCTATGCCAATAAAAGCATTTCTATACAGGACAAAAGTGTACGGTATGAAGATTGCTGAAAAGAATCCACCTCAATGATATTCAAATGAAATGGGAAATGTAATATGAATACATGGTAGGTATGACTATATGATTTCACAATGATAAGGTATGACTATATGATTTCACAATGATATTCTGTAACTGAGTGACCAATAATAATAATTCTATCCACAAACAACAACCTTTCCTATAGATTTTTGACCAATCACAATTTTGATATTTTCAGTGGATCTTTGTCCCATGAACTATTGGAATTGAAGTCCTTTTGTGATATTTCTTAGAACAGTTAAATATGAATTCATCTCAGTGGCTATATCCCTAAAACTGTTTTAGTATAATAGCAATGAATAGTGTTGAACTTATTTTAAACACACACACACACATATCAAATTATCAAGGGAAATGGTGCAGAACAATGGCCATGACCTTTCATGCATTTAGACCACTTTACATAAATAAGGGAGTCAGACATCATACATGGGAGCTCGAAATGGTCTTTCTCGTCCTCCAAATCGAAGTTGTCCAGATTCCTTCTTACCACCAAAACCCCCTCCTGAAGAAACAGAAAAATTAACATGAATTTGATCCATGTATATGGTAAATGGTAAGTAAAATGAGAATGTTAAGCGACCTAATCGTCTTGGAATCCATCCTGGCATCAACTGCTGTCTGTTGTAATCCACGATAATTTCATAATCATCAACAAGGGAATGGTGAGCTTCCTGCAAACAAACAGATTGCTAATTTCTTAATATTGATCAAATAAATTGCATTGTTTCATCAGTTTATTCATCAAATGATATACAAGGCTCCGATATAAGCAATCAAGAAACTCATATTGGAAAATCATGACAGATGCTGATACAACTGGAGCTTTCAGCAAGGTACACTACCAAATCATTAAAAGGTTACAAGACTTTGTAGTCTTATTCTCCCCTATTTGTTAATTAAACTCCTTTCAAGACCTGACTTTCAGTCAACCTTCCCCAACTTTTATTCCACACTTGACCAAAAAGACCATTCTAGATAGTGATACCTGCTTTCATCAAAGAAGCAAGGCACCACCATCAATATTACAGAAGTTACACACATTTTATCTTTACCTAGAAAATGAAGCAGCTATGAGTTGTCAGTAAAATTATTCTTCAATAGATAACTACACACTGTCGTTTATTTTGATGCGTATGAACAGACTCCCCATCCTATCGAGAGTGGTTAAAACAAGTTGGTGACTTGGTGTACCTTGTATGCACGCCGCATCTCCCTTTCGGTTTCATACTCAACGAAAGCATAGCCACGTGAGGCACCGGTTACTGAATGAAAGGTTTCAAACAAACAAGTTAATAACATATACCCTCAATCTCTCATGGTCTTAAACTATTCAAAAAGGAATGAAATTTCGCAAACCATATCCCTAGTATGTATTACAAAATGAAGTGCATAAAGGTGCAATGCTCTTCTAACAAAGCAAAATTATACTAAATTCGGTGCAATAATCTGAAAGCAACGCTTACCAATATGCCTGACCAACCGCAAGTTCTTAACCCGACCATACTTGCTCATAGCCTGAAACCCCAAAGTAGAGCATCAAATTTCAGCGACTCAAACTCAAAGAATTGAAGAATTGGAGAAGGAAGGGAACCTGGCGAAGAGTGTTTTCGGTGGTGAGGGGAGAGAGGCGGGCGACGAAGAGAGTGCAGTAGGGGTCGCCGATGAGCTTGGGATCGCCGGAGGGGTCATCTGCAAAATTGAAGGGATGAATAACAAGTAACAGATAAGAAAAGAGAAAAGAGAAAAGAGAAAAGGGAGGGAGGTTAGAAGGTTACAGAGGGCGGCGGAGGAGCAAAGCCAGGCTCGATAGACGGCGCTGTCGTGAGGGAGAGTGTCGGTGCCGTCGATGCTTCCGGCTTGGATCGGATGGTAGGTATCCGCGTAGAACACCGCCTCTGTCTTTCTCATTCTCCTTCTCCTTCTCACTCTCCCTCCATCACTGCGGGTTTTATGTTTCAGATTTATATTTATATTTATATTTAGGGAGCTTCTATTCATACTCCAAAATTGGTATTTAGACCTCTCACTTTTTCCAAGTAATAGTTGACACAAATAAGGAAAAAAAAAATCTCTTCTTGTCTCTACGAACAATAATAATCTTCAACTTGGGAAAAATTTTCTCCTCCAATATAACTCTAAAATATATATCGCCAAATGTTATTTAACGTTGAAGTCAAAATTTTCTGAATTTGACTTTGTCTTCATAAAGTGATAGATTTCATTGCTCACATAGCTGACAATTTACAAGATCTATCACTGCGCTATAAAAAAAATAAAAAATAAAAGGAGAGAAAATGGGAAATACAAAGACACCTCAGTTGATGAAACCCTACTCATTCTGAATGCAATCAAACATGTGAACGAGCGGCGACAAAAAGCAGTACTCTAGCACATTTATATGACAAACGCAGCAATGGGTAGTTGTCCACAAGATCTTCCCGCACATCATCAGTGCAGAGCAATTTTATGTGGAACTATTCTATAGATATGATGAAAAATTCAACCATCTGATATAAATCTCTGGAGAATGCACTAGACTCATGGTTGATTATTGTAATTTCCTCCACTATCCCATACATATCTAAAACAAAAAGACGATGCATGTTCATTTCAAGCTGCTATGGAAACAAGTAGGAAAGAATCAGTTTAGGGACAAGGACACCTAAATGCAATGAAAATAATACTTGGAAAACATATTTATACAAGATGATGAGCAAACATGGTATTGTTACCTACGCTAACCAAGAGTCGACAATTCATTGAAAAAATGCTAGCACCTCTGTTACTCGTATATGGAGGATGAATTTTTTAAAAAAAAAAAATTGCTGCAATTCCAAATCTTCAAAAACTGAAGGACATCCAACTACTGATTTTTGAAAGTATAAATAGAATCTTAAAAAAGAAAAAAGGTATTTTATAGATTTTATTGGACGATGGGCATTATAGGAAAATTAGAGAGGTGTAGATAGCAAATTGGTTATTTGTAAAAGTAAGATGAAGGTCTATTAAGTAGGGAGGTCCAAATGCCAAATTTGGAGGTATGAATAGAAGCTCCCTTATATTTATATCACGTCTTGGGCACGTGACCGACCCAAATCAAAGGGTTTATGATTTTTCGAGATAATTATCAAAAATTTAAGTGTGATCACAAAATTCTTGGTCATTTAGTGACCGTGTGATCATTGGGTTTGTCTATGGTATATTAATGTACTCTTACATTAAGTAAAGAGGTTTTTGAATATAAGTCCAATTTCATTTCGTCATAATGAAATAGGGGAAATGATCATTTACCCAATTTTAGCTTAAAAATTGCCTACTTGCTCCACTAACAGTTTTTTAACCCCATTTACCCAAAACACTCTAAGGGGGTGTTTGTTTCACCGGACTATCACTCCCGACCTTAATTTCTACAAGAGTCCTGGACTCCTTTAACTTGAGTTATGCTATGGTAAGCCATGAATCATGTTTGGCACTGTCTAAGACTAAGGAGCAGCAAGAAAGAACACAGAAGCAACTAATGAATCATATGCACAATCATCCATGAATCATATGCACAATCATCCATGAATCACAACAAAATTGGGTCAGTCTCAACAATAGAAGCAAGCCATGAATCATATGCACAATCCTCACAATTCACAGAACAATTCTGAATCTCCTAAATGAAGCAAAAACAAGCAAATCAAACACAAATTCTCCCATACCTGGAATTGAATTTGTTCTATCTCAAACTCTTCAATTCTTGCAACCAACAACCAAATATCAATTGGGTCTTTCCCAGACCTCCCAAAACTCAACGATTCATGGCAGGACTAAGGACCAGACCAGCACAGTGTCCCCGAATGATGGCCTCCAAGTAAGCTGCCATGAATTTTTCTCTCTCACTGCTCCTCCCTAACATCTGCTGATCTTAGTAGAAACAACTTGGTTGGGGAAATTCCGAAGGGAATTGCAAAGCTGACCGTTCTGGGCATTCTCAATTTCTCTCAAAACCATCTAACCATTCCAATTCCTACTCAAATTTGCAAGACGGCCAATCTCACAACTCTTGATCTACCCGATAACAATCTCAGCAACAAACTCCCAATCGGAGATCAATTTCTAGTGTTCAGCAACTCGTCCTTTGCTGGAAACCCACAAAGCATTGGTACCTCCATGAAATCGCAGAGAGAGAGAGAGAGAGAAAGAGAGAGAGAGAGAGCACCATCGAAGAACCATAAACCCAGACAATGATAAGAAATAAGGAATTGATGACAAGAAATTGAAAACCCAAAAGATCCAGACACTCAGACGGAGAAGAATTGCAAGTAAAGAGGTGAGAGGCGAGGTTGAAGCGAAGAAGGAAGCTTCCACAGTCCGATGAGTTTTGGTGTCACTCTGGAAGAAGGAGTTGACTCTGTTTTTGGGACTCTAGAGTCTCATTTAAATGAGTCCTGGGTCACACCAAACAAGGGATAATTCTTGTTATATTAGATAAGCCTATCCAATCCCATGTAACAAACATCACCTAAGGGATTATTTTCCCAATTAATTCTTTTTTTATTCTTTTTATTTATTTTTGAGACTTTTTTGCCCTCTCCTTCTTTCTCACTTAGAGAGAGAAGTCATCCTCCACCTTGGTGTGCTCCGGTGACCAGTGGCCGGGCGCCGACTCTGGCGACCGGTGACCGGACTCCGGCGACCGATGACCGAAATCCGGCGACCGGTCACTGGAATCCGGCAACCGATGACCGAAATCCGGCGACCGGTCACCGGAATCCGGCTACCGGACTGGTGACCGGATTCCGGCGTCTGAATTTATTGCCCCCCTAATAATACCCAATAACCATATTATTGCCCCCCAATAATCATATTATTGCCTCCCAAAAATCATATTATTCCCGTCTAGTGAATTGTATGAACTCCCAAAACCGAAATGAATACACTACAGGCACAATTGATCAATTTATAATCATATTATTGTCTCCCAATAATCATATTATTGCCACCCAATAATCATATTATTGCCTCCCAATAATCATATCATTGCCCCAATAATCATATTATTACCCTCCAATAATCATATTATTACCCTCAAATGAACCAAAATGAATACATTACAGATACAAAAAAAATTAAAAAAATAAAGAAAAACCTCATTATACCAAAAAAACAAAAACAAAAATCATATGGGCACCCACCAGACTGTGAGGCAGATGCAAGAGTCGTCGGGGCGTGTTTTAGGGTGACGGCGACGTTGGAGCGGAGTCGATTCGGGCTGGTTTCGGAGTCTGATCGGAGTTGGGGGCTGAGTTGTGGCTGTGGGCCTTGGATCGGTGGATTTGTGGTTTGGTTGTTGGTGACGCCGGAGGTGGATCGATCGAGGTGTTGGCCCGAAGCCGAAAGTGGGGTGCCGGATCAGCCATGGTAGTAAGAGAGAGGGAGTCTGGTCCGAGTGACGACGGCGCTCGGGGTTTGAGTTTCTAATCCGGATGCAGTGCTCCGATCTTGGGGCTGGCTTGGGGGACCCATGACCGTTGAGATCGTCTCTGATGGCGGTGGAGACTTGATGGAGGTGGTGGCTCGAAGCTGGAGGTGGGGCGCCGGAGCAGCCATGGTACAGAGAGATAGAGAGAGACCCAAAGGTGGTGCGCAGCACAGAGAGAGTGAGAGAGAGTCTGAGAGGAAAGAGTTATTATAGGGGCAAAACTGTCACTAGAGGTTAGATTGGGTAAATGGGGTTAAAAAACTCTTGCTGGAGTAAGTGGGTAATTTTTAGTCTAAAATTGGATAAGTGGTCATGGCCCCAATGAAATATAGTCCAATTTCATTTCATGCCCATTTTGCCCCTTGAGTTAAATATAGAAACAAATTAATTGCTTGCATTTATTTATTTATTTTTCAATTTGAATTTTGAACCCATGATGAACATGCAATAATTCAAAATATAATTAATATTATAAAATTAGCTAATAGAGATGGGAAATCAACCTAACTGGAAGGTACAGAAAAAAGTTCATCAAAACATTCTAGCTAAAAGATATACGTATAACCTAAGTAAGAGATATAAATTTAAGTTCTCCCTTATAAGCTTATGAATGAGTGGTCTAACTTCGAAGGACAAAGGTTCACTGATCGTAACTTCACTGGTCTAACAAAACACCTCGATTCCTCAACATTGCAAACATACAAATAGAATCTTGGTTTCCTACTATATATAGGATATCTACTGTGTAGCTAAAGCAGGCTTGAAAGCATGTTACTGAAGTCGAACTTTCTGTCAGATCAACCCAACCTGCAAAATTACATATGGGAGAGGACTAACCACCCCACAGAATTTCAAGACATGTCAATCCCAACTTGTATATCTTACAGTCATCATTGAATTCCTTGACATACCTTGAAAATTATAGAATGTTGGACATATTAGAAATCAGTGCAGCAAGTGGTGCAGCATTCTTGGATTATTACACAAACTAAGACAATGAAATAAGAAATTGATGTTGCAAATTCCTTAGCATTGTTCTAGAATGTTACTAATTGCTCAGTTGGCGACTACAACTCATGCTCCTTTCTGTGCAGCACGATAAACAAGTGACTTTCCGGCACTACCAGCTCCCAAGACCACAAACAACTTTCAAGCCAAGAATTTACCACCAGGAATTGTGCCATTCAAACATGTAAAGTTAAGAATTGTTAGAGGCATCTTATCTGATATTATATGAAGAGCAAAATATATAAGCATGGAAAAGTTCATCCTCAATTAATGCAACTATGTAGTCAGTGTTGAAAGCAACTAACCTCCCATTAAACTTCCTGACAATATTATTGGGAGCTCCAATTTTCTGTAAGAAATAAAGAAATAATGCACAGAAAACCCTAACATTTCAAACGATCTTCAAATGCTACAAATCATATATCAAAATGCTTGTATCAACGAGTAGATGATAACATGACAAACAACAGCCCCAAAGGAGGCCAGACGCGCCGCCACCAGTGGCCTCGCCACCACCAGAGCTTAATCAACCTGGATTGGCTATGCTTATGAAGATGATCATATTGCAGCCACGTAGCAGATTTAATAGAAAATCTTCCATTTGAGGAAGGACCCTAAATATATTCATCTTCCTGTTCACAAACAGGTAAAGGAATGCCAAGAATCTGCTTCACAATATTAGGGTCTAGGACAGAAGCTAGCTTTGCCCTGTCCCATTTACCATTAACAATATACTCATCCACTGACTCGTCTAGATTAATCATATTCCGTCTATTATCAGGAATAACTTCAAGTAATTGACAATCAAAATCCCAATTAAAGGTCCAGAACTTTATATTCTTACTGTTGCCTACAATCCACCTCATTCCTTTCATGATCAGGTCTCTTGCATCTAAGACGCCATTCCAAGCAATAGAGTTCTTCTGTTTCTTCTTAGCCTGAAAAAAAAAAAGAAACATTTCTTAGATACTTTCTTCTCATAATTTGAGACCACCAGTTATCCTTATCTTTAATTATTTTCCAAGCTAACTTTGCTATAGTTGCATTATTGAAATAAGCTGAAGGTCTAATGCCTAAGCCACCTGTTGACTTGGGTTGGCACACCTGCTCCCAAGCAACAGGAGCACATTTCATGTCTGAGCCCCAGAAAAAGGATCTGGTTTGTTTATCAATATTGTTAGTCAACTTCTTTGGACATTTGAAGCAGGACATAATGTGATTAGGCATACCAGCAATATTAGAATTAATAAGTGTTAACCTACCTGCCCTTGAGAGGGTTCCTTTCTTCCATCCAGACAGCTTATTAGATAAATTAAGTAACAGTTCTTTTGCATTTATAGGATCCTTCCAAAAAATAACATTATGGATACCCAAGTACTTACCTATTGTAGCCTTCTGCTGAATGTTCAAAATATTGACGATATCAGTTTTGAGACTAGAATTGACTTTTGGAGAGAAATAGAGAGAAGATTTATGATAATTAATTTTCTGTCCTGAAGCAGCAGCAAAGAGATCAAGAATTTTTGAAATGTTCCTGGCTCCTTTCTTAGAAGCCTTAGCAAAAATTAAACAGTCATCAGCAAACATGATCGAGGTTAGAAATTCTAAAACCAAGCGGTGAGGAAAGAAGGCCAACTTGTGACTTGTGGTTGATAGCTAGAGCATTTAGGTGCCTTATTAGAGGCTCCATAGCTAGAATGAAAATATAGGGAGAAAGAGGGTCACCCTGTCTAATACCTCTAGTTGGTTTGAACCAACTAAAGGGACAGCCATTAACTATAATTGAGAAAGAGACAGAAGATATACAGTTTAAGACAAGCTTAATCCAATTATCATGAAAACCAAACCTCTTGAGGCATAGGGAAACAAAATCCCAGTTTAGGAAATCATAAGCTTTTTCAAGATCCAATTTGAGTGCCAAAGCACCAACTCTTCCTTTCTTTTTCCGGAAATCCGAGAAGATTTCATGTGCAATCAGGATATTATCCTGGATGGCCCTTCCTGGAGCAAAAGTTCCTTGATTTTTGGAAATACACTTTTCTAGCAGAGGTCTTAACCTTTTAACAAGAATTTTGGTGATAATTTTATAAGAGACATTGCAGAGGCTTATAGGCCTAAAATCATTTACCTTAGTAGGATTATCAACTTTGGGGATCAAAGCAATATTAGTATGGTTAATTAGGTATAGAGAATTACTATCAATGAAAATACATTTGATCATGGGGATGATTGTATCCTTAACTTCACTCTAGCAGTTTTGATAGAAGGAGGCATGCAACCCATCTGGATCGAGTGCTTTAAGAGGTCCAATAGCTTTAACAGCTTCTAGGATTTCCTCATCTGTGACCTGTTTATTCAAAAGCTCATTGTCAGAATGATTAATGCATGGCTCTATAATGCAAATAAAATCATTTAAAGAATCCTTATTAGGAGCATTATCAAGATGGAATCTCTTTTTAAAATCTTGGATTAAAATATCCGCAATGTCATGATCTGCAGTAGCCCAATTTACAGAGCTATCTTGAATTCTTGTTATCAGGTTAGATTTCTTCCTAATATTGACCTGAGCTTGGAAGAATCTAGTGTTCCTGTCTCCCAATTTGAGCCAGTTAGCTTTAGCCTTTTGAGCCCAAAACAGTTCCTCGTCTTTATAAAGTACCAGAAGTTCCTCTCTGACTTGCAGATCCTGCACTTGCAAGTAGTTAGACATAGGTGACATCATTAACTGTTGTTGGATAAGACTACTTCTTTCATTTAGATCCTCCAACTTCCTGAAGAGGTTTCCATAGACATTTTTGTTCCAGTTTTGTGCCTGGCTAGAGAATTGACCTGCAATGGTGACAAAATTCAATAAATGGTTAGTATTAAGACTTTGGTTCCAAATATGTTCAACCAAAGGTTTAAACTCCTTATGTGAGAGCCAAATGGCTTCAAATTTAAAGGATTTGTTTTTCTTTTTCTTTATGTTATTGAGTGTTAGACAAATAGGCCCATGATCAGAACCAATTATTGGAAGGTTTTCCAATTTGATATCTGGACAGTCATTGAGAAGGCTTGTGTTGACACAAGCCCTATCCAATCTCTCAAAAATAAGAGAATCATCTTCGTGTTTATTTGTCCAAGTATATGGGAGTCCAAAGGCTCTCAAAGAGAAAAGGTTTTCATTGTTTAAAAAATCACAGAAATTGAGCATATAATTTGTGACTACTTGGCCTCCACCAAGCTTTTCATCAAGGCTAGTAATGATGTTAAAGTCTCCCATCAGTACCCAACATTCATTATTGGGTGGTTGTAAACGAGCAAGATCATTCCAAAGCACAGCTTGTCTATCTTTTTGGGGATAGGCATAAACAAAAGTTGCATAATAAGATTTGGAAGTGACCAAATCCTTAATCAGACAGTGGATAAATCTATCATGAGGTTCAATTACATCAACCTTAACTAGATTTGATTTCCAAAGAATCACCAAACCACCACATTGCCCTAAGGCTGAAATACCATAAGAATTATCGAATGGAAGATTCTTAAGTTTGTTTGAAATAGAGACAGAAGGAGCCCTGGTGTCTAAAATACAAAGGATATCAACATCGAAACATGCAACATAGAACTGGGTTTGTGCCACAAAGCCTTCCCAGGCACTCCCCCGACTATTCCATGAGAGTATCTTCATGACTCAGGATTATGAAAACAAAATTAACAAACAACCAAATAAGCATAATAATCATATCCTTTCCACAAGGTTCAGTAGCACAAAAGCAAAACAACTCCAAAATACCTTTGTCCAAAATAATACGACCTTGAGGAGTTGGGGGAGTACACCCAAACCTCCTAGTACTAATGTTTGAGAAGAGGTAAAGCCAAGGAGGAGTCTCAAAGACTTGGAACAATAGATTCCAAATAACATAATTGAGAAAAGGTAAAGAGATGCGTGCGTACCTGTATTGAGTTAATAAAGAAGCAGACCTGGACCCATAACAAGGCCTTTATCAAATGAAATCGGAGAAGAGGAACATCTCAGTTGGTCACACTAACGTATGCTCTTACGCCATCCCCTCGTTCCATTCTAATCTTCTTCTCCACCCACTACCTCACTGCTGACGCCGCCACCACCAACTGTTTCCGATTCACCAAACAAACTTACATATAACTTACTCACCCAAACACCCTTCGATCATCACTCTCACTCTCTCTCTGCTACTATCTGCTTCTGCTTCTGCTCACTCACTCCATTCACAGAGACATTTAACACGTGGACATGGCGGGTGTGAGGAGGATGAAGCTCGGGTCACAAGGCCTGGAGGTCTCAGCTCAAGGACTGGGCTGCATGGGCATGTCAGCCTTCTATGGGCCCCCCAAGCCCGAAGCCGACATGATCAAGCTCATCCACCATGCTGTCGACTCCGGCGTCACCTTCCTCGACACCTCCGACATCTACGGTCCCCACACCAACGAAATTCTCCTCGGCAAGGTAGGTCGTCGATAATCGATTACTAGTTGTATACGGGATTGTTTGGAATTCATTGAATTAATTGATGAGGCAGGCTTTGAGTGGAGGGGTGAGAGACAAGGTTGAATTGGCCACCAAATTCGGTGCCAGGTCTGCGGACAACAAAAGGGAGATTCGAGGCGAGCCGGCATATGTGAGAGCTGCTTGTGAAGGAAGCTTGAAGCGGCTCGGTGTCGATTCTATTGATCTCTATTATCAGCATCGGATTGACACCCGTGTCCCCACTGAAGTCACGGTTTGATTTCTTCTTTTTTCCTCTTCAATTTGATTTCGCTGCATGCAGTCATTTTAATTCACAGATGTATTAGTTCCCTCAATATCCTCTAGTTTGTGGTTTTCCTAGTGGAACTGAGGGCTTGACCACTACTAGATACTGTTTTTTTAGCCTCAGCTGCTTCGTATTGAATTGATCAAGTTTGAAGAGGTTGTCAGTGATGAGTGTAAATGGGCTTTTACAAATCTTGTTTTAGTTGCATTGCGACAAGTGATGAGGAAATAGTCCCATCTTTTTCAAATCTTTACACTCGGTTTGTGTAAGGATGTGTGGTTCTCTTTTAATCTTGGCAATCAGTGATTTACAAATCATCTCTAGGCTGCCAAATTTTTTTTGTTGATGTAAAGTTGCTTTTAGTATCCAAGGGATTGATTCTATAAATTTAATTCTATTTTCTATTAGTCTTCTTGTTGGCAATATAAATTTTGATCATATCATATGAAAGAGAGGCTTTTACTATGAACATCGTGAAGAAAAAAATTGTACAATGGAAAACTAATTGATGAACTTGACTGTGCAGTGAATATTTTATAGCAGTAATGACAAAATTATCATTCAATAAATTTTGTTTGATGAGCAATATTTGGTCCCAGCACTTTCTGTTACAAGTAATTATCACTCGGTTTGTGTAAGGAGTGTTACAAGTAATATTAAAATTATATTAGTTTGAAAACCAAGGATCCAAAAGAAAATGAAAGGATCCATGTCTGCAAGTTAATCTTCTTAGTGAGCAACCCAACAAACCGTTTCATCTTTGATTGACCCATACCCCACCAGTTCTTCCCCCTCTGAAAAGTCATAATTGCTGCCCCCTTTGTGTAGTATAAGGAGGGAAGGATAGAGAAAGGGGAAATGGGATCCCCAGGTCTGGGGATACGTGGTTGTGTTCTCTTGGGGGGCCTATATTTGCATGCTTAGTTGCTTACTACCTTTCTCATATGTTTATTTGCTTGTGATACCTTCTTCCTCATGTATGATTTATGCACTATTTATAAGGGGAAAATTTGCATTATGGCGTCAGGTAGGAGATTGATGATTAATGTGATTGCCTCTTTTGGTTGAGATACTGACTAAACTGCAGATCATTTTCAATTCTGAATTTTAAATCAAATGTGCACTGTTTTTGAGCTTCCATTTGCTATGTTTGTGCTATCTTGGGCATATATCTAGTTTGCTTTTGTTATCTTATTCATATGTCTAGTTGCTTGTGTTATGATCCCCATATGTATATGACTTATGTTATGCCCTATGTATAAGGGAAATTTACATTATGACACGACATCTATGAATAGAAGTACATGTTGATTAGAGTTGCATCCTTTAGTTGGGATTATACTACAGGTCTACAGTACAGTCCAGAAATTTATAATCTTTAATCTATATGGAAAAGATTTTGTGAACTACCATTTGTTAAGCACAAGAGCCACTACATTCTATCATCATTTTCAGTGAATATCATGTCCAAATTTGTTAAATCACATAATGTTCTGTATTATCTTGTAGCTTATGCATCTTTCCCTGCTAGACTATTAATCTTTTGTTACTGTGATGTGTAAGTCGGTTATTTTAAGCAAGCTCTCATTTTCTTAAATTCCTTTATTTTGTCTTTTACAAGGTGGGGGAGCTGAAGAAGCTAATTGAAGAGGGTAAAATAAAGTACATTGGTCTGTCTGAGGCGTCAGCTTCAACAATAAGAAGAGCCCATGCTGTTCATCCAATAACTGCTGTGCAGCTGGAGTGGTCCTTGTGGTCAAGAGACGTAGAGGAAGAAATAATCCCTACTTGTCGGTAAGGCTTGACGGAGCTACCTAGATTATTATAGAGTACGTTGCTAGCAATTCATTGATATTACTGTCCCAAATTTCTCAGGGAACTTGGCATTGGCATTGTTGCATACAGTCCTCTAGGAAGAGGATTCTTATCATCAGGGGCAAATTTCATCGAAAATCTTCCCAATGATGATTCTCGAAAGGTTGGTTACACAAATATTAATTGTGATGTGCATGTGCATTAGATAATAAACTTATGTAGCTGATCCCATGTCTGGTCCTTCTATCTCCTTGAAAGTTCTTGAATCTTATGTTTGTAGTTGACCTTTAGTAATCTGTGTTTGTGCGTCCTGGTTGACTTTATTCAGTAGTCTTTTGTAATTCCAGTAATCAAGCCTTAATGTATCACTCTCAAGAGGATCACTACGTGATTAAATTTCATAAGTACTGATAATATGTTTTGAGCTGCGGTTTCTGAGAGGAGGTATTGCAAATTTCATATAGGACAAATCATTTTTTGCCCTTTCGATTTCAACTCCGACACTTTTGAGATAGTAGAAATATTATTGATAAGTCAGGTAGCCCAGCAGGCTCTCACGGCACAGCGTAACTGTAGTTTTGGGGGCACCCCCACTAATTGATTATTTGACAAGTCAAAGTGCACTGTCATGCTTACCCAACAAAAGGAGTGCCATGCTATGATCGTAATCATAAGAAGCTTGTTATAATTCTTACTACAATTCTCAAATATCTTTCAGTGCTAAGAAAATACAGTAGTTGATGTGGAAGAAGCCCAAATTATTTTTCGTATTATGTACGAGTTATGTTCAATCTGCATATTAGTGCCTTTGGATATCGTTTGGTTTGATAAAGCTATATTTCTTGATGCTCAAATATGTATTGCGTTGGTTGCAGAATATGCCTAGGTTCCAAGCTGAAAACCTAGAGCATAATAAAACAATATTTGAGCGAGTAAGTGATCTTGCAGCAAGGAAGGGTTGCACTCCATCTCAACTAGCTCTGGCCTGGGTTCATCACCAAGGAAATGATGTGTGCCCTATACCCGGAACCACCAAGATTGAGAATTTTAACCAGAACATTAAGGCTCTGTCTGTGAAACTGACACCAGAAGAAATGGCTGAGCTTGAATCTTTTGCTTCTGCAGATGCTGTTAGGGGCGACAGATATCAGACTGGCCTCAGTACTTGGAGGAACTCTGACACTCCACCACTGTCTTCATGGAAAGCCACATAAGTATGTGCCTAGATTCTCCGAGTTATGTCACAATAATGCCTCTTTGTGCCTTGAGAATTTGGTGAATCTGTATTTTTGTTCAAGACTTGGTAGTTTATGGAGTCACCAAAGTAATATGTTTAATGTGTGTCCTTGAA
Source organism: Rosa rugosa (assembly GCF_958449725.1). NCBI lineage: Eukaryota > Viridiplantae > Streptophyta > Magnoliopsida > Rosales > Rosaceae > Rosa > Rosa rugosa. The sequence goes on from NC_084824.1 coordinate 26,569,592, forward strand.
ACAATAAAAAATTCTGTATTAAAATTTGAATTTTATGACTTGTCCGAGTATCCAGGTTCGTGTGTTTGGTGGGATGGTAAGACAATAATTTTCTATTTGAAAGTGGAAGGAGGTCATGTGTTCGAGCCCCATCAATGGTGGATTATAAAAACAAAAAAAAATTGTCCAAGTATCCAAGAGTAACAAATCATCTAAGGCAAACAAAAATTCTGAAATTCTTTCAAGTTAAAAGTGCATAAGGCTCCGTTTGGGATTGCTTCACTTAAAAAAAAAAATCAGCTTTTGTCTAAAATTTTAGATTTTATTGTGTTTGGTAAATAAATAAAAAGTTGTTCAAGTAAAACCCTAATTTGTGTTTGGCCCAAACTCTAGGTTACTTGACCTAGTGGTAATAGGGTTTAATTAGAAGAATCTAGAGATTATATTTCCTTATATGATTCAGACTCTATGCATTGTAATCCTCTATATAAAGAGGCCCCTATTATCAATGAGAATACACAGCAAATTCCTCTCAATTACAGTTTCTCTACAACACGTTATCAGCACGAAGCCCTAACCCTGAAACCCTAAATTCGTAGCATTCAAATCCCAATAACCTTCGCCGCCCACCTTGAAGCTCTCACCTCCAAGAGCCCAGAACCGGCCGGAATAGACCTGAACCGGGCGCCGGAAGTGACCAAACCGGCCTCCCAAGAAGAATCCGAAGATCTCCTGCCTGGTTCGCCATCTTCCCGTCCACCCTTCACTGCCACCTTTTGTCAGAAGCTGTAACTCGTCCACAGATTCCGGGAACCGGAAAAATCATCACCGGAACCGGCCTAGAAATACCTGAACCGCCTGCCTGAAGCACCTGCACCCTAAACCGTTGACAACCCTTCCTATTTCAAGCCCCCATTCTGTTCCGACCCCAATCCAGCCCAAGCCCAGAAGCAAGGAGCCGGACCCACGTGCAGCAGCCCACAGTCCGACCCACGAGCAGTAGCCCACGTGCGAGCCCAGAGAAAAAAAAAAGGGAAAAGAAGAAGGAGGCGGGCCCAGAAGGAGAAAGAAGAAAGAGGAAGAAAAGAAAGAAGAAAAAGGAAGAGGGCCTGCAGCCCAGCCGGAGAAGAGAAAAAAAAAAAAAGGAAGCCCACATTCAAGGTATTTTCTTTTATTTAATTTCTTTTGCTTCCGTAATTTCAATTTCTTTTCTTTTTCTCGGGAACTTGCAACCTCCCTTCTTCTACCCCCCTTTATTCTTCATAGGGGAGACCAAAAACCGAACTGTGGGAGTTCGTGCTCACTCCAAGCTTGGAGCTTGTAGAGTCCTCCAAACTTAGAGTTTGTTGAGAAGAAAAACAATCGACCACATACATCATTGTTTCGATCTAATCCAAAACCCCTCTTGGAATCGGATTTTCTTGGAAGCGACTACGCTCAGAAATTTTATAGTTTTTCGTGGTAGCCTTTTTTGCTCTGAAACTAACCATATTTTCTTGTTGTTTTTCAGGATGAGTAACCTGAACAAGTTGAGCTTCGCTCCACTAGAGACAACATGCGCAGGATACCACAAGTGGGTCCGTGATGTGCGCCAGCATCTTAAGGCTGATGGGATCCTGAGTACGATCCAAGAGCCAAGTCAGAACGTGCTTACTCCTCAGCAAGCTGCTGCTTTTGAAGCAAATAGAGCTATGAGAGAGGCTAATGAAGCAAAAGCCATTATTCTCATGACAAGGCACATGAGTGACGCGCTCCAAAATGAGTACCTCAATGAGGAAGACCCAAGAAAGCTATGGGTGGAACTCGAGCAGCGTTTTGGCAACGTTCGTGACTCCCTGCTTCCAGACTTAGAAGTGAGATGGCATAGCCTCCGCTTCTGTGATTTCAAGTCTGTACTAGACTACAATTCGGAAGCACTTCGTATCAAGTCTTTGATGGAATTCTGTGGGCAGAAAATCACTGATACGATGTTGATCGAGAAGACTCTCTCCACCTTCCCCGTCTCTGCATTGATGATAGCCAACAACTATCGGATTGATGTCAATGCTAGACGCATCACAAGATTTCATGAGCTAATTGGTGCCATGAACGTAGCTGAAAAGCACGACAACATACTTGTGAAGAACTATAACTCTAGACCTGTGGGAACCAAGTCAATTCCGGAGTCTAATTATAGGCGCGCCTCCAAGGGAGGACGCAAAGAGCGAAACCCTAAGAGTAGGGATAATTCTGGACGTTCTGGTCCATATTCTCGCCCTAAAGAGGAAGGAAACCGCCAAGATAGGCATGCACGGAATCGTGGAGGTAAACGTGTGAAGAGAGAGATAGGCCAAGCCTCCGGTTATGGTGGTGACGCCACCAAAGGGAATAACCGTCCACAAGGTGCTCCTAAAGCTCCTCGATCAAGGGAGCCTGACCATAATGATGCTTGTCTCAGGTGTGGACTACCAGGACATTGGGCAAGGGCGTGTAAAGCATCCCAGAATGTTGCAAACGCATACAAGATGTATCGTGAAGCAAGGGAGGAAAATTACATGGAACAAGAAGATCAAGATGGCGATCTCGATCTAAGGCTGGAAGACTTCAAGGATCAAGACCCAGAAACTGGCGATTTTGATTAAATCTTTTTATTTTCCAAGAGATGTAGGCAATTGCCATATTATTTTTAGTAGATGCCAATGGTTTAATCTTTCTCCAAGTAGGCGTACTCAATGTAAGTGTGATGTCTAGGAAGGTTTTGAGATAAGTGGTACTTAAGCGAGCCTTGCTCCACCGACATCTCTCTACTCACCTGGTCACATTTGCATTGGAATTACCGAAAGGAGTTGGATGACCGCCATTGTTTTGCATTAGCTAGTCTATTGGATTAGATTTTCTTTGGTTAAAGAAACGATGATGTAATTCCGTTTGGCTTATTAATAAAAGTTGAGTTCTTTTCGTTATGACTCCTTTTTAATTACGAGCTTTTCTTTTAGGAATGGATGAGCTACAATGTCTTGCGGATAGTGCGACTACGCACACCATTCTATGACATAGGCAATTATTCTTAGAGATGTTGCCTACATATTCCTCTGTGACTACGATGGCTGGGCCATCAGGTTTAGTTCAAGGACATGGAATGGCCCAATTCCTATTGTCAAATGGCACCCTGATTAAAGTCACAGAAGCTCTATACGCTCCTAAGGCAAATCGAACCTTATTGAGTTTTAAGGATATAAGAGCCAACGGATTCCATGCGGAAACGCATCATGAGAACGGAAAAGAGTTCCTTTGCATTACCTCTAATGATTGCAGACGAAAGCGCATCTTAGAGAAGCTTATGTGTCATTGTGTCAATCTAGTAGACTTTATGTCACTACAATTCGACCAATTTAATCCAATAATGTGATAAGATAAGATCTCTTGGATTCAGACACATATTGGCTTCGGCATGACCGACTAGGACATCTTGGTCGTGATATGATGATCCGTATACTAAAAACTTCACACGGACGTCCATTCTTCAGAGTGAGAAGAAGCAAGAATCGAAAATTGATTCCTGGACTTCACAAGACCGTAACAATTGCAGCATCTGGCGCTGCAGCCGTCTTTGGGCGCCATAGGGCCGCCCAAGTCCCGTGTGACAACGCCATAAATGGCGCTACCCATGTTCATGACGCCATGGATGATCCTCCCCATAGTCAAGACGCCATGGATGCCACTTTCCATGGCTCCAACGCCATGATGGGTGATGTAGTCACAAATTTTGCTTCTAATAGCGCTACCGACGCTCAGGCCCAACCAAAATCCGCATTGGTTGCTTCTAAGGCCCCTCGCTCATTTTGCAAAGCCTGTTCCTTCGGGAAATTAGGACCGAGACCGTCCTACTCAAAGGATCCTAAAATACTCATTCCGTTCTTACAGAGAATCCAAGGGGATATCTATGGACCAATTCAACCATCATGCGGACCTTTTAAATATTTTATGGTATTGGTTGATGCGTCGACACGCTGGTCACATGTCGTGCGGTTGTCCACTCGAAATGCTGCTTATGCTAAACTCCTGGCCCAAATTATCCGTCTACGGGCTCACTACCCTGACCATCCTACTAAGTCAATTCGACTTGATAATGCTGGGGAGTTTACATCGAAAATGTTCGATGACTATTGCATGTCACGGGGGATTGATGTAGAGCATCCAGTTCCCCATGTTCATACCCAAAATGTTCTCGCAGAAGCCACTATCAAACGACTACAGATGATAGCACGGACATTGGTTATGCACACCAATCTCCCTGTTTCTGCTTGGGGATATGCAATACTGCATGCAGCAACGCTAATTCGTCTACGACCCACTGCAACCCAATCTTACTCTGCGTTACAGCTAGTGACTGGGTATGAGCCTGATATCTCGCACTTACGCATTTTTGGGTGTGCCATTTATGTGCCTATTACGCCACCACATCGTACTAAAATGGGTCCACAACGACGAATGGGCATTTATGTTGGATATGAATCTCCAACTATCGTCCGCTATCTTGAACCCTTGACAGGCGATCTCTTTACCGTTAGATTTGCGGATTGTCACTTTGATGAGACAGTCTTCCCATCGTTAGGGGGAGATAAGAACACAGATGTTCAACAGGAACGACAGGAATTGTCGTGGTCTGTCCCCGCTATGTCTCATCTCGATCCCCGTACCGCACAGTCCGAACTTGAAGTGCGACGAATAATCGAGCTCCAGAACGTAGCAGACACTCTGCCTGATGCGTTTTCTGATGTTGCCAAAGTGACGAGATCACACATATCTGCTGCAAACGTGTCTGCAAGGATTGATGTCCCGAATACTGGACATCACGCCACTCCTGTGACACCAGGAGATGGCGTCATTGCCCAGCATGGCAATGATGTGGCGTCTATGGCCGCAGGTCCCGCAAGGAAGCACGGTAGACCAATTGGTTCGAAGGATACTCGCCCTAGAAAGAGAGCGAATGAGGTACAAACAAATCCTTTGATCATCGATACTCAAAATCCGTCCCATAAGAATGTTCCGGATTATGGTTATGTCCAAGAGACATCATTGGGGGACGCCTCAATGTCAGAACCTATCCCTGAGAACGTAGAGATCTTTGTAAATTACACTAGTGTATATGGGACTTGGGAAAGAAACTCCATCATCATAGATGATGTATTCGCATATTCAGTGGCGCGTGAGATTATTGAGACCGATGACATCGAACCACGCTCCGTTGATGAATGCCAACGTAGAGCTGACTGGCCAAAATGGAAAGATGCGATCCAGGCAGAACTTGATTCTCTAGCGAAAAGAAAGGTATTTGGCAAAGTTGTACCAATACCGCCCAACACCAAACCAGTTGGTCACAAATGGGTATTTGTTAGAAAGCGTAATGAGAGAAACGAGATTGTAAGGTACAAAGCTCTCCTTGTGGCTCAAGGCTTCTCACAACGCCTTGGAATCGACTATGAGGAGACTTATTCTCCCGTAATGGACGTCATTACATTCCGCTACCTTGTTAGTTTGGTAGTTTCTGAAAAACTGAACATGCAGCTTATGGATGTGATTACTGCATATCTATATGGGGATCTAGATACAGAGATATACATGAAGATTCCAGATGGAATTCAGCTACTCAAATCAAGTGGCTCTAAACCACGGAGCGCGTTTCCAATTAGATTGAAACGCTCACTATATGGATTGAAACAATCTGGACGGATGTGGTATAACCGTCTAAGTGACTACTTGATTGGTAAGGGATATGTCAACAATGAACTATGCCCATGTGTGTTCATAAAAAGGACAAGTTCCGGATTTGCAATAGTAGCGGTTTATGTCGATGACATGAATATAATTGGCACCCTTAATGAGTTAAGGGAAACCGCTGAACACTTGAAATCCGAGTTTGAGATGAAAGATCTTAGGAAAACACGGTTTTGCCTCGGTTTGGAACTTGAGCACCGTAGAGATGGTATCCTGATTCATCAATCAGCTTATACCCAAAAGATGCTTAGGCATTTCAACACTGACAAGATTAAGCCTTCCAGCACCCCAATGGTCGTCCGTAGTCTTGATCCAAAGAAGGATTCATTTCGTCCAAAAGATGACGATAACGAAGTGCTAGAGGCAGAAGTGCCCTACCTAAGTGCAATAGGCGCATTATTGTACTTAGCACAATGCACAAGACCGGACATCTCATTCACTGTGAACTTTCTAGCTAGATATATCTCTGCGCCAACACGACGCCATTGGACTGGTGTTAAAGATATCTTTCGATACCTAAGTGGTACGATAGATATGGGCTTGTTCTATGCCTACAGAGAGAAGATGGATTCGGACCCATCAAATACCAGGGACGTCACACATGATAGACTACGTTCCCTCTCCCCATCCCAAAACGATATAAGTGTTTTGGAAGGTTTTGCTGATGCTGGGTACCTCTCTGACCCACATAAAGGTCGCTCCCAAACTGGTTATGTTTTCACCATGGGAAAGACCGCGATATCTTGGAGGTTTACAAAGAGACCTTAGTCGCTACCTCTTCGAATCATGCAGAAATTATTGCTCTTCACGAAGCAGTTCGTGAATGTATATGGCTTCGATCCATAGTTACGCATGTTCGAAGCAATTGTGGTTTGAAGTCTACCACAGATGAGTCAATGAGCATTTATGAGGATAATGTTGCTTGCATTGAACAAATGAAGCAAGGCTACATCAAAGGCGACAACACCAAGCATATATCGCCCAAATTCTTCTACAATCAGCAACAACAGAAACTCCTCAAGATCAAACTGAACCAGGTTCGATCTGAGGACAATGTGGCAGACTTGTTTACTAAGTCATTGCCCAAATCCACGTTCCAGAAACATGTGGAAAGAATTGGCTTGCGGAAATTATCTGAACTCCCATGATCGTAGTCATCAGGGGGAGGCGCAGACATCAGGGGGAGATGTCTGCATGTTAGTCTCGAAGCGTGAAGGGTGTGTTGTGCTCTTTTTCCCCTTCGACCGAGGTTATTTTTGTCCCACTAGGTTTTTGTTACTCGGCAAGGTTTTTAGCGAGGAAACGAGAGAAGCACCGCGTTTGGGCAACACAAGGGGTGTTCAAGTAAAACCCTAATTTGTGTTTGGCCCAAACTCTAGGTTACTTGACCTAGTGGTAATAGGGTTTAATTAGAAGAATCTAGAGATTATCTTTGTGCGATCCTACTCTGATCATGGGTGTTAACCCCACTCCGGCACCTTTGGGCACCTATATATGCTAAGAAATCGAAATAGTTGGTTCCCTTCTCACCTGTTCAATTGGATTTTGAACCTTCCTTGGCTTTAGCTTCAAAGACAGGGGCCATAGCAATTTCTTCTGCAAAGAAATGGAAATTAGGTCGGTCAATTGGCAGCAAGAATAAGGAATAGAATGGATAAGCTGCAGCCAAAAAAGATTAAACTTCCGAAGGAGTCCAAGTTTCCCAAAAAGCAAAGGAAGAAGCTGTTGATAAAGAGTAGGTTATTGATCAAGTTAGAGTTTGTAACTGCATTTGATATTCCTGGGGAAGCCTTCTCTGCGTATGGTGGTTCAAGGTTTAAGAATAAATTAAGTGGAGTTTGAATTGCTCGGCGCCAACCTTAGTAGTGTCAGGTTACTGATTTCAGAGCTTTCTATCTAGGGTAGATTTAGGATTACCTAAACAATGATACAATTCTGTCGTGCCATCCCAAGAGTAGTCATTATGTATTGTTATCCACATTTGGCACCCAATTCCCTTACAAGGAAAAAAAAAAATCCAGTTACATGACTCATTTTGACTACGACTTGTATTAGAGATTTAACCCCTGTGGATAAAAAAGCTTAAAAACAAAGGGAGTGAAATCCACACTCTCCATTTTATAATGTACACTCATTATTTCCATTTTTGGTTGTAATTCTTAGAAGATACAAAATTTAAGTTTTTAAAGACATATTTAAATGGGGTTTTGACCATTTACCCTAATACTAGGGAATTTTTTTTCCCTTTATACCACTCACTTATTTTTTTTCTCACTTACCCATAATGACTCTAATAAATTGTTCCCTAATACCCAATTAAGTTTTTTTTAAAAAATTTATTTTTGAGACTATTTTTCCCTCACCCCTTTGTCACATAGAGAGAGACAATGGAAGAGAGAGAAGCCATAGGAGACTTTCCGGATTCCGGTCGCCGGTCACAGATCGCCGGTCGCTGAACTTCTCTAAAAACCTTGCTAGAGGTCCTCAAAGAAATCGTCGGAGATCTCATAGGCCACCGGAGAGGTTTATTGCCCCCTTAATAAACATTTATTACCCCCCAATAAACTTTTATTGCCAATAAACTTTTATTGTCAATAAACATTTATTGGGGGGCAATAAAAGTTTATGAAACCTCACCATAGGTCCCCAAAGAGGTCGCTGGAGATCTCATAGGTCGCCGGTGAGGTTCATTGCCCCCAATAAATGTTTATTGGGGGGATAAACCTTTATTGTCCCTCAATAAATGTTTATTGTGAGGCAATAAAAGTTTATTAGGGTAGGGGAAAGGGGAACTAATCTCCCTAAAATTAGACAAATAAAATTTTGATTGAGGAAGAAGATGAGGAGATTACATCAATTCAAAACCTTTTATTAGGGGGCAATAACCAACTTTTAATTTAGAATTCGGTATTCTCGCAGCACGTATGCACATATAAACAACATTATATATATATATATATATATATATATATATATATATATATATAAATATATAATGTTGTTTATATGTGCATACGTGCTGCGAGAATACCGAATTCTAAATTAAAAGTTGGTTATTGCAGCTCGTATGCACATATAAACAACATTATATATATATATATATATATATATATATATATATATATATATATATATATATATATATATAT